>NC_031776.1:36833359-36846434 GCF_001522545.3 Parus major | reverse complement strand
TCATCCAAACCTGAGAGGTTCTCATCCAAACCTGAGAGGTTTTCATACAAACCTGAGAGGTTCTCATCCTAACCTGAGAGGTTCTCACCCAAACCTGAGAGGTTCTCATCCAGACTGAGAGGTTCTCATCCAGACTGAGAGGTTCTCATCCTGACCTGAGAGGTTCTCACTCAAATCTGAGAGGTTCTCATCCTGATCTGAGAGGTTCTCACTCAAATCTGAGAGGTTCTCACCCAAACCTGAGAGGTTCTCACCCAAATCTGAGAGGTTCTCATCCAAACCTGAGAGGTTTTTGTCCAAACCTGGGCTTTGGGTGCTCCTCCTGGCCCTGCCCATCCTCTGCCCTGGCGTGGCACTGCCCAGGCTGCCCCAAGCCCCAGTGTCCAACCTGGCCTTGGACACTTCCAGGGATCCAGGAGCAGCCACAGCTGCTCTGGGAATTCATCCCAGCCCCTCCCCACCCCCCCAGGGAACAATTCCCAATTCCCAATCTCCCATCCATCCCTGCCCTCTGGCACTGGGAGCCATTCCCTGGCTCCTGTCCCTCCATCCCTTGTCCCCAGTCCCTCTCCAGCTCATAGGCCACCACTTTATCTTAAATAAGGGGATTAAAATAATCTTTAAAATGTATTAAGACATGTAAAGAAATCAAAGTCTCCAAACTTGATACCCAGACTGGAGTTACACTTTTGCCCTCCTGACCTTGCCCAAAGTTGTGTGAATTAAGGGCAGTGACAGCTGTGACTCTGCATTTCCCTGCTTTTGTCAGCTCGTGTCACAACCTCAGCATTATTTAAATGAAATTTTCTTTTCTCTTTTTTTTTTTTAATATTTAATATTCACATTCAGATATTCAAGACATAATTTCTGTTAGTAAAAGTGACATTTTGTAAAGTTCATTATTTTTTTACAGAGAAAATCTCAGCCACTTTTAAAAATAGACATTAAATAAGGGAACGGCGTCTCCAGGCTGGGAGTCATTCCTACAATTTCCCATTTTAATTCTGAACACCTGTGAAATACAACTTTGATAATACCTGGGTTATTTCACCTGACCTGGCTGCCTGACCTGCCCAGGTACACACATCCCTGGCTTTCAGATAAATTTAAAATAATCATTTCTGGGTTTAGGGGACAGATTTGAAGAACTATTGAATATGAGGAAATGTAAAACATTCCTGATATTATCAAAACACAGAGTATATTTAGCTTACAAGTAAATGAATTAAACTTTGTTGGTGTTACTGGAGCTGATCATATTTTGATCATCTCAAACTGCATTTGGGTGGAAATGCTACATTAATACCAATTTGCCTTTCTCAAGCCATTCCGTGTTTTAAATGCTTTTAGATTTAGGTTCCATTTTCAGATGATTTGTGGATGTTAAGAACTACAAACCTCTTTGGCTGTGAGCTTTCCCCATCCCTCAGAGAGGTCTTTAGGGTGCCACGAGGGTGGATTTAGGGTCAGTGAATGATGCAGTTGCAAAGGTGGAAAATTCCTGAAAAAACAGGGATTTCTGACAGACACCACAGGAATACACCTCACATTTTCCCTCTCTTTTCCAGTTCTACATCAGGAATCCATTTTTTTTTTATCTAGAGGAGATAATTTAATCTGTTTTCTCCATTTTTTAATGGGTACCAACGACTCCTGGAAACCATTGTAATTTCTCCTGATACAGCTGTTTCTATGCAAGAACATCATATTCATGTACTGCTTGGCATTCAGAAATGTTGGTGAAAACCAAGCAAATTCTTGCTTAAAGCCATATTTCTAGGAGTAACAGCTTCAGTTCAGTCTTTCTGTGGCTCCTGGTGATTCCTGAGGAAGCTGCAAGTTAATGAATATACATTCTGCAAGTTGTTCCTATATCAAGGAGTGCCCAGGGCAGGATTTCACACTCTGCTGGTACTTTCTGTTCGAGTCCCCGAGCACCAATTCTAAAAGTACCACATTAATTAATGCCCTGTAACATTGTTGTGACAATAAATATCCTACTTTGGAGAGAAAAGCCCCACAAAACCACGTGGAGGATGAATGTGAATTCATTTTAAAATCTACATACTCCAGAGAAAGGTCAGATGCTGCAGAGGTGAAATGCCTGACAGAGGCAGGATTTTTCAGGAGAGCTGAGTGAAATGTCTGAGATTTAGATGAAATCTTCGACCAGTTTTCTTCAGCCTTCAAAACTTCCTCTTTTTAATTTTATTTTAATGAATAATTTGTTGAAATTTGTAGATGTATCATATTTTAGATTCCATATGGAAGCACAGAGTGATGTTTTTATTTATCCTAGCAGGGCATTTTGGATTCAATACCCTTTGTGAGGCCCCATTTCCCAGCAAGAGACAGGACACCCTCAAACACCCTTCCTGTAGTTATTGATCACCCAAACTGGAATTTCTGAAAGAAACACAAAGGCAATGGAAGGAGTTTAAGTGGCTCTGTCCCTGTGGCTCCTTCTCCAAAGGGACCTCGAGGGACAGAACTTGCCCAGTTCCATGGAGAGTTACCACGGCATTTCTCCCAGCTGCATCAGGAGCTTTTCAAGATTGCTGTGTTTGGAGGTCAGAAATGGCCAGGCCACTCCTCAGAGAGGGATCCAGGCCACTTTATCCTGCCAAGACAGGTTCTGCAAGTTTGCTTCATCTGGAAAGAGAATCCCAGGATTCCAAAAAAGCCCTTCCAGCCCATGGAGTCCCAGCTGTGCCCGATCCCCACCCTGTCCCCAGCCCCGAGTGCCACGTCCTGGTGCTCCCTGGCCACCTCCAGGGATGGGCACTCCAAACTCTGCTTCTGTGCTAAAGAAAAGAGAAGAAAATCCTCTGGGAGATTGTGTGGGCCCCACGTGTGGGAGGTGTTTGAACAGCTCTGCAGGTGAAGTGTTGGAGAGCACCTGTGGACCATGAGGGGCTGGTTTGGGGAGCACTGGTGCTCCTAAATCACCTGAGAGCACCTAATTCCCCTAAATCCCCGGAGAGCACCTAGTTCCCCTAAATCCCCTGAGAGCACCTAATTCCCCTGAGATGTGGCCGCAGGCTGGGCCCCAGAGCGGCAGCAGCCCCTTGCCAGAGGCCGAGGAGAGCAGCAGAGCTCTGGAGCTCTCAGCTGAAGGCCAGCCCAGCCCTTTGGAGCTCACCGGGAGGAGCAGCAGCTTCTCCCCGGCCCTGCCCCAGCTCCCGAGGGCTTTGCTGGGCTCTAGAGCCGCTCCAAACGTGATCCATTGACAGCTGTCCCGGGCTCGGCCGTGCCCGGCCCTCCCTGCGCCATCCTCGGGCCGTGAGGGCAGCCCGGGCCCGCTCGGGAACAGCGCTCGCCTTTAATCCAGCTCTGAGCGCTACCACAGAATATCGGGCTGGCAGTGAGGAGGAGAGGGGACCTGTTTGTCACACGCTGCCTGGCCGCTGTCACCTGCCGGCTTTTGTAGCGTCTGAGAGGAATTATTAGGAGCCTTTTAAAGGGGCAGATCCCCCTCAGCTGCGGCGGGGCTCCGTCAGGTGCCCGGTGTCACATCCCTTGTATGACAAACATTTGATGTGACACTTATGCACGCAGGTTGCTCCAGAGATATTTTTATAGGTCAGACTAAATATCACACATCCAAGCCTTCAGTCAGGTGCTGGAGCCGGCTGTGATTGCAGCTAATGGCCTTGGAAGTTGCTATGGTTCCTGGTAAACAGCATCCCGGGGCTGCTGCCGGGCAGGGCAGGGCAGGGAGCGGCGGGGACGGGCCCGAGCCCCGCCAGCCCGGCTTTCTGCGGGACACCGGGCTCACCCTGCCCGCCCTGATTTCCTTCTGGTGCTCCTGAGGGAGCTCCCCTGTGCCCCGCTGTCCCTGTGCTCTGTGGCTGCACAATCCTCATCCTCCTCCTCCTCCTCCTCCTCTTCATCCTCCTGAGGGAGCTCCCCTGTGCCCTGCTGTCCCTGTGCTCTGTGGCTGCACAATCCTCCTCCTCTTCATCCTCCTCCTCCTCCTGCCGGAGCTCCCCAGACCATGCTCCCGGAGCTCCTGCTCCCCGGGCAGGAGTTTTGGGAAAAGGGTGAAGCCAAGGAGGGCAGGAGCACCCCTGGAACTGGCTCTGTGCTCCGTAAGGATGAGGCAGGGCAAGGATGCAGCAAAGCCAGCCCTCATCCCCAGCAGTGGCAATCCCTCCTCTTTGCCCGTGTGTCCTGGAGGTGTGGGGAGCCCCAGGGGTGCCTCTGA
This sequence comes from Parus major, assembly GCF_001522545.3. Taxonomy (NCBI): domain Eukaryota; kingdom Metazoa; phylum Chordata; class Aves; order Passeriformes; family Paridae; genus Parus; species Parus major. The sequence continues at coordinate 36,842,227 of NC_031776.1, read as the reverse complement.
TGTGCAGAGTCCTGCAGAGTCCTGCACTTCCCCTTCCAGCCCCCATCCCAAAACTACACCCTGAGACAAAGGAATGGAAAATCATCTGAAAGCTACGATGAAGAGAATGTGAATTATAAAAAGTTGTTTTTTTGTAGGTGGTGGGATATTAAAACCTGTTCCTAAGGACAGTGAGACTTGATGCTTGGGAAGATTTTGCATAACAAAATCTTGTGACAGTTTTAGGTTTTATCTTAGTCATCTCTGAGCTCTGTGCTGGCTGATCATTTACCCTTGTGTGGTTTTCTGATGGTTTTCTGTTGTGTTTTGGGTGACTTGGAGGAGGGGCAGGGCAGGTTGGAGAGCACCTGTGGACCCTGAGAAGCTGGTTTGGAGAGCAGCAGCTCTCCTAAATCCCCTGAGAGCACCTAAATCCCCTGAGAGCACCTAATTCCCCTGAGAGCACCTAAATCCCCTGAGAGCACCTAATTCCCCTGAGAGCTGGCCCCAGGCTGAGCCCCAGAGCGGCAGCAGCCCCTTCCCAGTGGGAGCAGAGCTCCTGCTTTGCCTGCTCCTCTCCTGCCTTGCAGAGGCTCAGGAGGAACTGAGCCCCAAAATCCTGATCAGCCTCATTTCCAACCAGCCTCCACTGCCATTTAAACATTTAAACTGCTTAATTCAGGCTACAGAGAACGAGCTGCGGGTTCAGACACACACATCTCCCCAGGCATGCTCTTTTCTGCACCCCAGGAAAGCCAAGCAGGGTCTGGCTTTGCTTCCCTGGGTTATTCCAGGGCTGGTTTTTATCCACAGCTGCCGCTGCAGGGGCTCCCTCTCAGCATGGAACAGCTCTGGCCAAAGCCCTGAAACGCCTCTCACACAAACCCAGGAAAAGCCTCCGTGCAGAAATTGTTGAAGTGGCACCAAGGTTCTGCTGATTTGAGCGGTGCTCAAGTGCTGGGGGTTTTTCTCTTGGTTAAGATAAACAGCAGAAATAATTGGAACGCCGCAAAAGCAGCAGCTCAGCAATGGGAGTGTTGGGAACTCTTCCCATGCTCCAGGAGGCTGGAGGTGGGGTGGGGAAACTCTCCCTGTGCTCAGGTGGATTTTAATGCACACTTGAATTTAGGAAATGAAAAATGTCATTTAGTGAGTTGCAGAAGTTTGAAACCTGCAAGGAGATGACAATCCATGTATTAAAAATCTAAATAAAGGAGGACGAAGGGACCCTGAGGGAGCATAATTTTAAAATGGAACAACGAAGGGAAGAGAGTACAAATTGATTTATGTTACAATATTTATTGTGCCAGGCACTCACCCATGTGTCAGGAAATCTTCCTGTCCAAAGCCACCATCAAATAGAGAGGCAAGAAAAAGGCTGGGAAGGAGGGGAGCAGAAAATATTCCCAGGAATGTGTGTTGGAGGGAGGAACAGCCATAGCCCTTGCTGGGGTCATTCCAGAAAGGTCCAACTTCACACAGGGCTGTATAAACACAAAAATAACCTTAAAAACACGGAGCACCATTTCCCACCTGCAGCTGTGGGGGAGAGCCCAGTTTGGGAGAGGTTGAGAACTCCAGAACTGTTCCTGTACCAGGTTTAACTTCACACTGGCCACTTCTGAATTTGGGGACCAGAGCAGTGCAGTCCCTGGGGCTCCAGAAACTGATGCTCAGCTCGGGATACTTTTCCATCAGGTTGCCCATGAGTGTTTGGGCACGGCTGACACCAGGTCTGGTGTTTTCCTGAAGAATACCCAGGAAAATGTTGAAAACGTGGTTCCTGTGCCCCGTCCCTGCAGCCTGGAGCCACCAGCTCTCCCCAAACAGCCCCGGCACCGACTGCACTCTTAATATTGACCATATCAAGCTGCTCTCATCGACATTTTTAAGCTCAGATGATTGATAGATTTTTCCTTAATTTCTTTAATTTCCCAATAATCCCCTGTTTTATGTTTTATTGGGTGTGCTGTGAACAATTTCTGGGCACTCAGCAGTGCTGCTGGATTTCCCTTCGAGCTCGGTTCCTGCTTTGGCAGGCACTGCCTCCTCACCAGTACTCCCAGTTTGCAGTGAGCCCTGGTCCCCTCAGGCCCTTGTGGGGAGGGAGGCAGGGGCTGGGAGCTGGGAGCTGTATCCCCTGCTCGGGAGCCCTTCCCGAAGTGCTGCTGCCCAGACTGGCTGTCAGCGGGGACTGACGGCAGATTTACCCCGAACTGCTCGGGAGAGGAGGCGGCTGTCTCCAGACTCGCTGTCTATGCCTTTTATCCACTTCTGACATAATTTATTGGAAATGAGAGGAATTGTTTCAGAACAAGCGTCTCTGACAGCTTGGCAGATTGATAGAGAGGTTTTCTGATTTCATCTCTTTTTTCTCTCTCGTTTCCAGCGATGCCTCCTTGCCCTCACAGCCTCTCCCCAGCAGCGGAGTGGTGGCTGAGGTGCTGAGACAGCCCCGCTCCTGCGTGGCCGTTCCAGGGGATAATTTCATTTACTGGGGGCTGCCTCCTGCCTGTTTATCCTCTTGGCACATTCCAAAGTTCTTCTAGTAGGACACTCCCCCAGTATGAATTTCATTCAGCATAGGAAGGTGCTGAGCTGAGACCTGGGCACGCTGGGGCATTTGGGATGGAGTGCTGCAGCAGGGAATGAGGCAGAATTCCCACTGTTTTTCGGGAGCAAATGCTCCTGCTCCCAGCTCCCAGGGTGTCCTTTGGCTTGTAGGAAATCCCACACTTTGCCCCGGTGAAATTGCCAAAACAAAACTAAGGATTTTTTTGATTTCCTAGTGATGGAATCACTGCAATAGTGTTGGGACTGTGGGCTCAGTGTGGAATATTCCCCCAAAAGAGCAGTGCAGGCTGTGGCTGTCACCTTAACAACATCCCAGGAGCACTGCTGTTGATAAAGGCACCTTGAAGAATTTTACCCAATTAGTCATTTTTAAAAGACTTTTTTTCCTTTATTCAGGGGAAAAAAGAATGGATTAGGTTTCTCAAAGAATCCCCTGTAAATAGCAGGATTTCTGTTTAGCAAACAAGCATCTTCCTCCTGTCCCTGCCTTATCTTCAGCCTGATCCCCTGGAACATGAGCTCCACTTCTGGGAAGGACTCCCTGCCCTTCATCAAGCACAAATTCTGGGTACTCGGGGGGAATGCGATGGATTCAGTCCCTCCCGTCCTTCCCTCAGCTGATGGGGTGAATGATGGCAAAATGAACCACTCAGGGGCTGTTTGTGCCCAGGAAAACAGGGGCTAAACGAGGTTACTGACATTGTTCTTCCAGCCACTCCCCAGCCCCACAGGTGTTATTGCAGGTCCTGGTTTTTCTGCAAAATGTTTGAATTTCATCCCGTGGTCCTGGGGTGTCAATGTGCGTGTAAACGGGGTGTAAATGGGGGTGTAAATGTGAGTGTAAATGGGGATGTAAATAGGGTGTAAATGGGGGTGTCCAGAGTAGCCCAGGGATGGGATTTAAGGTTTTAAAGAGATTTTCCCTCTCCCTCCAAACCACTCCGGGGTTTGTCACTGCAGCAGGGTCTTGACAGGACAGGAGCAAAGCGGAGGAGCTTGTGCTAAGGAATGTTGTAACTTCAGGAATATTTGCCAAAAGAAAGGCGTCCGGAAAGAACTGAAATCTGTTGATGTTCAGTGTGTGACCATATTGCTCCATCCCAGCTGATAGAGCTTTCTGTTCCTATTTTATAGTTATTTTATTGTATATTTATATTTTAACTGGCGGTTTGCAAGGGAGGAGGAGCAGTAAAAAATATGAAGTGTAAAATCTGAGCTGCTGCCCTGACAAGGGCGGTTCAGAGGCAGGACAGGACTGGCCGATATCCCCGGAGGATCCCGTGAATTCCTCCCTGGAGGGCTGCCTGAGGTTTGACTCCTCGTTCCCCCCTCAACCCCCCCAGCCCTTTTCCTCCCCGCTAAAGTCACTTTCAAGGCCGTGCCTGGTGGAATTTGGAGGTGTTTATCATTCTCCTGCCCAGGTTTCTCCAGATGTTTAGCTACAGGGTAGCTGTGCTGCACAGCCCCGCGCAGCTGCCGCGGAGAAGGGAACGCAGCATCTGCGCCTTGTCTGGGGAGCCGCGATCTCACTCCCTCAATGTGCCCCCGACTTGCAAGGAGCTTTTGCATCTCAGTTCAGCTGACTTCAGAGCACACCTAAGATTTATTCCTGCCTTTCAAATTCGCTTCCAGATCCTCCTCTGATGGAAATTGCTGAGCGTCTCCTGAGCAGAGCTGTTTGCATGGAGAGGGATGTGCATGGGGGCAGAGAGAGGGGCTTTGCATCAGCCCAGCTACAGCTCGGCCCCTGGGGTAGTTCAGTGCAACTAAAACATTTATTTACTTTACAGAAAAGGGTTTTTTTATTATTTATATTTTTTTAGGCTTTCCCCCCATGATTTATCACAAAATACATCTTGGTGAATTTAATAGATTATTATGCTTTTAGTATTTTAATTAGAAAAGAAAAAAAAAAAAGTTTTTCAGAATTTTAGGGGTTTTTAAAATATGCTTATTTTTTGTTAAGATGTCAATTTTGGTTAATACATTTATTTTTAGCCTAGCAGAGTGACAGAGGAAGTCAGCAATTTTCCCTTGATAAAACGACATTGGCACAATAACTTATAACAATCCCAGCTGCTCTCTGCACCCTCACGGTTACCCCTGCCCTGTTTAGAGGAATTCCTGCCTCCCCACTCCCTCCAAAGCTCTGCTATCCATCATTCAAACATTTGGAATTTGGGCTCTGATGAAAAGGTGCCGTGGTGCTGAACGCTCTCCACAGCTTTCCCAGAATATCTCCAATAAATGAAAGAGCCTGCTCTGTAGGTATTGGCAGGAAGGCAGGTGGTCTGGGGAGCAGAGAACTCGGGGAATGATTCCTGGAGCCCATGGATGTTCTGGATACATCTCCTGGGGGAGCCTGGGAACACACAGCCCTGCATGGAGCCTGGGAAATGATTTAAAATCTCTTCCCTGCCCTCTCCTGCACAGCCTGGCACAACCCTGGGCTCTTGGGAGACTCCCCTGGCACCCCAAAGCCACCCCAAAGCTGTCCCAACTAACGCAACCTTAAATCCTGGGAGAAACTCCCTCGTGGATTCCTGAAACTGGGCCCTGTTTCTCAACATCCCTGCACAACCATCATCCTCTCTTTGGTCTTTTCTCTGCCATCAGCTGCCCCTCAGCTGACCCATCCTAGGAATACAGAGCTCTTTTTCCTGCCCCACTGGAGCCACAGCAGGAAATGGGAGCCCCTTTTTCCCTCCAAAGGCAAAGAGCCCTTTTCAGCCTCTCCTGAATAGGTATCAATACCTGGCTTTTACAAACAGGAGGAATTAGACTTGGTAGCATTTTGCTATTTGAATGACCTACTCAGTGGAATTACAGCAGCAAACTAATCCTTTAGGAGAGATGGCTCTATCAATCTTGGGATTTTTCTAATGTGGAAGCTACTCAATTGCATCTCAGAAATCAGGGAGGTAATTACTCATGCAGACAGCACAAAATGAAAAAAAAAAAAAGGCAAGTTCTGCTGAGTATCCCTTTTAGGAGAAGCAGCGGAACAAGGAAAACAGCCTCTATAATCAGTCAAATTCTTCCACTAATTTTTCAGGTGTTGAAGGCTATAGTGAGGATACATGCCATGAAAGTTAACAAAGCAAAGTGGCTTTAATGGAGAGTTTTACAAGAGAAAAATGCCTCTTATTAGGCAAACCTACTATTTTAGATGTAGTTCCCCGTGTTACAACTTCATTGTTTAAAATAGACATGTTGGGAGATAAATGCACTCCCAGATGCCTTCGGAGGCAGCGGGCTGTGGTGGCAGCTCCCAGCTGGCCCGAGCAGCACCCGGGCACCCTGGAGCAGCTCACAAACAGGGCTGGGCTCCTTTTCAGTGCCAGGGACACTCAGAGACACAGAGGGAGCCCGAGGAGAAATAAAAACCTGTAAATAGTGCTGAAAAGGAAGAGTGCTCTGGGTATTTGGGGTTGCTTTGAACCCTGTCTGCATTATTAGCTGTGAAATGTTATTGCCAGGCTGGAGAGCTCCTGCAGCAGAGGTTGGGGTAAGGGAAGGGTGTTCACTGAGAAACTTCTCATCCAGGGAAACTTTCCAATGCAATATCTGACATGAGCCCCAGGACACTGCAGGGGTCAGGTAGGAATGGACCAAATCCTCCAACAGGACCCCAAAAATCAGAAAAACCCCTTGAGAGTTCCCTCTGTTTTGTTCTGATGTGACTTTGGGCTCCTCCACCCAGGGTAAATCTTGTGCTGAACTTTCCCATGGTATCAGGGACTTTGGGATGCTGAAGGGAAATCATGAATTTGTGGAATGGTTTGGGTTGGGAAAACCCTGTAAGACCTCGAGTCCAACCCAGCACCACTAACCCATGTCCCCAAGGTCACTCACACAGGGCTTTTCAACGCCTCCAGGGATTTTAAACCTCTCCAGCCCTGCCCTGTGCCAGGGCTTGCAGCTCCTTCTGAGCTTGCAGGACTGAAAATCAACTGCCTCGACTTTCTGCATGTCCTTTGTCCCCTGCCCCAGTGAAAAGCACATTTCCCTTCCCCTTGGAATTGATACAAGCACAGCAGGACCAGCCCCTGGAGCTGTTCCCACTCACCCTGAGCCTTCCTGGCAGTGTCAAACATGCTTTTATGTGAGCCCCGTCCCTTTAAACACCTCTGAATCCTGGGGAGAGATTCCTGTTAAACCAGGGGGATGGCCATGGGCTTCTGCTGGTGTCTGGCCTGCTGACATGGGAGAGTCTCCTTCACAAGGAGCTCATCCTTGTTTTGGTTTGGAGGCTGCACAGGGCAGGGGAGGCAGCAGGGCTGCAAGTCAAATTAAAAATCCAAGGGATGGTTTGGAACAAAGGACAGAGCCCAGAGGGTCTCTCAGAGATCCAGAGCAGATGCCAGAGCAGGGCTGGAGGGATGCTCTGTGCCCAGATCTCCCAAAGCTGAGAATTGCTGCTGTGCCAGGCTCGGGCAGCCCAGCCTGCTCCTCTCCCGCTGATATTTGGAGATTCCTGATGAAGCAGAAATAAAGAACAGCGAGTCCCTCGGTCCTCCAAGGCTCCCTGAGTCCAGTGGAGTGGAGCTAGCTCACCCTGGGACAGAGAGCAGCAGTGCACACAAATTCCTGCAGCTGCTCTGAGTCTCTCCGTGCTGGGATCACTCCTGCCCTGCCCCAGCAGGGATTTGGGATTGTCACGTACCAACTCCCCATCCTTTTTTTCCTTAAAGCAAACCCAGGAGTGACCTGGAGCTTCTCCCTCCCGTGCCCTGTGTGAGCCTGGGACACGTGGGCTGAGCTGGGCATTCTGCTGCCAGGGAATTAGTCTATATTAATTATGAATTATAATTAATATATATAATATATAAAATATGTTATAACAATTAATATTTAATTAATTATTATTATCCATAAAACACCTTGAGCTCTGCAGGTGAAAGACCCCACAGAAGTGCAAAGTCCTGGTTTTATTCCAGGTTTTGGGGACAGAAGTGGGAATGTTTTCCCAATGATGGGAACAGCCTGGTGGGCTGCTCTGGCTTTAGTGGGATCTGTGAACCCCAGAGTTTGTGGGGTATCCAGGATTTTTACCCATTTGTAGCACCCCTCTAAATGCTCAGACTGGGTGGGTGTTTGCCAACACTTTGATAGAAGCAAAGGGTTTTTATTTTAAAATATTTTAAGGAAATAACCCTTTTTCCAGGTTTTGTCAAACATTTGCCAAATTAAGTGGAAATATTTCCCCTCCAGCATTTACAGATGTTAGTGAATAATTGGCACCACTCCTGTCTGCATGCTGGCAAAATGATGGCATTGTTTTATCTAATTGTATATTTATCTGATAAAGAAAATTAATAAGAATACAGATCACCCCTCCCAAGGTGTACATTTATTTCTATGCAGACACAGTATTTTATGTGTTTATAGGAGTAGGTGTGTGTGCTGTAATGTATCTGTTTGGGGTTTTATTAATAAGGGTTTACCATTTTTACAGGTTTAACTTGCATACCATCACAGACCTTCCTCCAAAGCCAATGCATTCATTGCTGGAAAAGAACAGGAAAACATAAATCTCCTTTCAAGGGAATAATTTGCTAAAAGTCAGAATCTGCAAAGCTTATTTCTGATATGGTGAGTGCAATGGAAATATTCAGCAAGGCAGGAAACTCCCGTTTCAGGGCTGAGATCCACAGATTCATTATAATGATCTCCATTTGATCCGAGTGTATTGAGGGGACTGCTTGGAGTCCAATTAATCTGTAATCCTGTGTTTAGTCACAATTCCATTGCAATATCCCAGGGAAGGTGCAGTGTGGATGAGGCACTTCAGGGAGCCTCAGGCTGCTGTGGTTTCCATACAGGAGTTTTCCCGTTCCCAGCACTACCCCGTGCCCATCTTCATCCTGCAATTCATTCTGGTTCGTGTTTTCCAAGCTCACAAAGCTGTGGATATTTCTTTTTAGCCATCCTGAGAGGGTCAGCCCTGCCAGAACCTTCCATCACTCCCTTTCCCCAGCCAGGCCATGGGCACCCAGGGGTTTGCAGCTGGCCAGGAGCCTCCTCTGCGCCAGGCTCTGAGCACCCCAGCACCGAAACACGGCTGTGCCCGTGCCTGGGGAGAGGGAATGGCACGGCTGAACCCCAAAACAGCGCTGCCAGGAGCCCCAGGCACGGCTGGGAGGGCAGCAGGGCCGAGCTGCTGCATTGCAGAAAGCCTGGATGTGGTGCCAGGGCTGGGCTGAACCCCTGGGCTTGAGGTCTCTTCCAGCCTGGTGAGTCTGTCATCCTGTGGTTCTGGGAATGGTTCTGTGATTGATCCTGGGATTGATCCTGGGATTGGTTCTGGGATTG
>NC_031776.1:36830117-36833143 GCF_001522545.3 Parus major | reverse complement strand
GATTGGTTCTGTGATTGGTTCTGTGATTGATCCTATGATTGGTTCTGTGATTGGTTCTGGGATTGGTTCTGGGATTGATCCTATGATTGGTTCTGTGATTGGTTCTGTGATTGATCCTATGATTGGTTCTGTGATTGGTTCTGTGATTGGTTCTGGGATTGGTTCTGGGATTGATCCTGGGATTGGTTCTGGGATTGATCCTGGGATTGGTTCTGGGATTGATTCTGTGATTGGTTCTGGGATTGATCCTGTGATTGATTCTGTGATTGATTCTGTGATTGATCCTGTGATTGGTTCTGTGATTGATCCTGTGATTGGTTCTGGGATTGTTCCTGTGATTGGTTCTGGGATTGGTTCTGGGATTGATTCTGGGATTGATCCTGGGATTGGTTCTGTGATTGATCCTGTGATTGTTCCTGTGATTGATCCTGTGATTGATTCTGTGATTGATTCTGTGATTCTGTGATTGATTCTGTGATTCTGTGATTGGTTCTGTGATTGATCCTGTGATTGATTCTGTGATTGGTTCTGTGATTGATCCTGTGATTGATTCTGTGATTGATTCTGTGATTGATTCTGTGATTCTGTGATTGATCCTGTGATTGATCCTGTGATTGGTTCTGGGATTGGTTCTGTGATTGATCCTGTGATTGATTCTGTGATCCTGTGATTGATTCTGTGATTGATTCTGTGATCCTGTGATTGATCCTGTGATTGATTCTGTGATTAATTCTGTGATTCTGTGATTGATTCTGTGATTCTGTGATTGATTCTGTGATTGATCCTGTGATTCTGTGATTGATCCTGTGATTGATTCTGTGATTGATTCTGTGATTCTGTGATTGATCCTGTGATTGATCCTGTGATTGATTCTGGGATTCTGTGATTGATTCTGTGATTGATCCTGTGATTGATTCTGTGATTGATTCTGTGATTGATCCTGTGATTGATTCTGGGATTCTGTGATTGATCCTGTGATTCTGTGATTGATCCTGTGATTCTGCTGCTCCTCCACCTCTCTGAGGAAAGCCTGTGGCTGAGCCAGCCCCGTCCCTGGGGGCTGCAGAGAGCTCTGGGGGTGGCACTTGGTGGCCCTGGCAGTGCTGCCAAGGGCTGGCTCCAGCTCTGGGGGGTTTTTCCAGCCCTGCCTGCCCTGTGGTGGGCCCTGCACACAGAACTCCCTCCCGTGTGGGGCAGGCACAGTGGGGCTGATCTCATCCTTCCCCAGCCTCCCCTCACAGGAAGCCCCTGCTCTGAACTGCTCAGCCAGCCTGCTGTCCCCAAAACGGGACCACTGTCCCCAGAGCAGCCCAGCCCAGTGTTCCCTGGCCTGCAGGAGGCTGTGAATGAACGCAGTGTGCAGGTGCCAGCTCTGCAGTGCCTGCCAGGGCAGCTCCAGCACAGCTCTGGGGCTGAGGGGTGGGAGCAGACCCACCAGGACCTCTGTCCTCCCCCAGCCTGGAGAGCTGGTGAGGCTGCTGCTTCCCCCAGCTCACACCCCTGCTCGTGTTCTCCTGTCTCACCTCTTCCTTTGTGCCAGAATCCAAACCAATCCAACAAATCCTCTTCTCTGAGCAGCTCCATCACCTTTTTTCTCTCACCCTGTATTGATGAATATTTCCCATTTAGTTAATTTGCAGAAAAGAAGACCCAGCTGCCCTCAGCTCAGCCCAGCCCTGGATCTCAGCAGAGTTTGGATTTACTTCCCATCAGTTTGGATTTACTTTTCCTGTGTGTGTGGCACGGGGTGAGGCTCCTCGTGCCCACCCAATAACATCTCCCCACTTCCTTCTCCCCTAAAGAGATTTATTTCTGACCGTGCCTGCCTCTCCCTGCTGCCCTTTAGCCAATGTCAATCCATTTCACGTTACATTTCTGTCCATTCCACTTCCTTTGCCTCCCCAGACCTCAATCTGTGCCCAGAGACCTCAGTCTCTGATGTGGAACCTTGTCAGGCGCTGTCTGAGAGGAGGAGGAGGAGCAGTCCCATGTCCTGCCCCAGGCGGTGCTGGGCTCGGATGGCTCCTGCAGCCCCTCCAAACAGGAGGTTCCAGCTCAGATGGATCCCCCATTGCTGGAGAGGTGGGGCTGGCTGGGGATATGACTCTTTCTCACAGAACAGCTCAGCTCACTCTCATTTTGGCCAGGAACTCGTTGGGCCCCACATTTGACCGAGTGTTTGTGATCCTGCTTGAAAAATGCAGCAGAACAATGAGAGCCAAGGCTGCTGCCAGGTCAGGAGCTGTTCCCAGGCACCAAATCTGCTAAAAATATCCATTTTCAGCACCACCATTGGGAAACCACTCCATTCCATAATTCCCATTTCCCTGCTCCACCTTGTTCCTCCCTCTCTGTCGTTTCCTAAGGAAACACAAAGATACAGATTTTATACAGAGCTGATGGGGGCCTTTGAGTGAGGAATACGTGCAGGGGGATTTGCTTCGTGGTCTCCAGTGCTATTAAGTGCACACCAAGTGTTATTTTCTTGAAATGTGTTTGTAGGGAAAAGTTAAATTGAGGGCAGGAAAAGTTGTGGATTGGTTGTGTGGATTTTTTTTTAAATATCAGATTTAATTTGTTTAGGAAGTAAATGTTATCACATTTGTGAGGAGGAGCACTTGATGTTTGTGGCACACTGTTAGTTCTGTCCCTGCTGAAGGCTTGGGAAGTCTCTTAATCATCCTATGAATCAGTATTTATAAAATAGGTGATGTTTATCACTTGGGGTGAGGGGGGCTTTGCAGCCTTTGCAGGGGAGGTGTCTCAGAAGGACTGAGGATTTTGGTGTCTGCATTTTCTTGACAGCAATTCTTGCTCCCTGACTCATCTGAGATTTAAAACAAATCACCCCAAAACAACATCTCAAAAAAACGCAATAAAGGGCCCCTTTTACTGGCACTGACTTCATCACACCCTGCTCCTTCCCACATGCCTGGCTGAACAAAGGGGAAACTGAGGAACCGCAGTTCCCAGAGCCAGCCAGGGAGCACTGGGCTGGGAGTGAGGCTGTGTGGTGCCTTCCCCAT
>NC_031776.1:36824204-36829672 GCF_001522545.3 Parus major | reverse complement strand
TTCCCCCATTCCCCCATCCCCACCTCCCTTCTCTCCCACAGCTCCAGGAGCTCTCCCAGTGCCTCCCTCCAGCCGAGGTCCTGCTCATGCACAGGGAATGGATCCAGCCCATGGAAATTGCTGCCTGTTGCCACTGGAATGTCCCCTCTGGCCCAGCTGGGAGCACAGGGATTGTTTTGTCCCCGTCCCTGGCTGCCCAGAGCTGCCAGGGCCGTGTCAGGGTCGGTTCCCTTCCTGCCTCCTCTGGGACTGCAAGGAAAAGGCAGAATGGATTTTGTCCCTCTCACTGCTCCCTGTGCATGGGAAACGCCTCTTCCTTCCAAATCCTCTCCAAAGCCTTCTCCAGACACTGAGGAGGGCTGAGGGTTGGGGAAGGGAATTATCCAGGGAGAGCTGGGAATGTTCCCCTGGAGAAGGAAAGGATCCAGGGAGAGCTGGGAATGTTCCCCTGGAGAAGGGAAGGATCCAGGGAGAGCTGGGAATGTTCCCCTGGAGAAGGGAAGGATCCAGGGAGAGCTGGGAATGTTCCCCTGGAGAAGGGAAGGATCCAGGGAGAGCTGGGAATGTTCCCCTGGAGAAGGGAAGGATCCAGGGAGAGCTCAGAGCCCCTTGCAGGGCCTGAAGGGGCTCCAGGAGAGCTGGAGAGGGACTGGGGACAAGGGATGGAGGGACAGGAGCCAGGGAATGGCTCCCAGTGCCAGAGGGCAGGGGTGGGTGGGGGATTGGGAATTAATTCCTGGCTGGGAGGGAGGTGAGGCTCTTTTATCTTCTCATTATTAGCCAGCAATCACTCTTTTTGGATGATTTTTTTCCTATTTCATTAATTTAGCTGAGTTAACGCCAATTTTTGTGCATTGCCTTCAGTAAACTGCTAATTCCACTGATACACTTGGTAATTTCTCCTGATGTAACTTTAATGCTGTGTCATCCCTAATAATACAATACACAAGTTAGGGAATAGTTGATTAATATTCTGCAGATTAATAAGAATTCTCCTGCTTCTCTGAAGCTGCTGCCACCTGTGCTGATCCGAGCAGCTCCTGTTTTAAACACACCTGCAGCCCCTCTTCATTTATGGACACCTGTTTTTCTGTTCAGCTTATAAACACACAGGGACACTCTGCTCTATTGAAACAAAATGAGCTGAATCTTGCAAAACTTTAAAAATAATTTGTAATAGGTTTTGATTTAACTTGTGTCCACGGTGCATTTAAAAATAGAATTTATAAAAGGGTGAAAAAAATGCCATTTTCCTGCAGAATTTGCCTGTGCCACTATTGCTCAGCTTGGATTTAATTCAAGCAGAGCCCCAGCCTGTCTCTTCCCTGGTGCTCCTGTTTTATTAGGGAAGATGCTCGCCTGCATTAGGCACTTATTAGATAAATACAGGAAAACTGCTTGTCATTTATGGGTTTATCCATTATCATCTCGCCCATCGGATAGAGTAGCCTGATTTCAAAGTGACAGCTGGTGGAACCTCTTCTTGATACATGCTAATCCAGTTTTTATTATGGAAAAATTGCCTGTGCTTTCCGGGAGTGAGAGGCAGTTTCCAGGCGGTGATGTGCGCTCCCACAGCCCCCAGCATCTCCCAGGAGAGGACTGGGAGCACTGGAGCCATGGCCAGGCAGGGCTGGGAGCAGCTCCTGCTCTCCCCAGCCCTTGGGCAGCCTCTCTCTGGGGCTGGACCCCGCTGGGAAGGGCACAGGGGATGTGGGAGAGCAGTGGGACCGGCTGTCCCTGCCAGCATTTGGGGCAGGGGCTCATTCCTGAGCCTCCCTGGGGCTCTGGACATGGGCAGGGATGGACCAGGGAAACCTCCCAGTAAATTCAGTGCAGACCTCAGAGCCTGCTGGGGAAGGATGAGCTTTAAAACAGCCAACAGCATCCCATGACACCAAAACCTGTCATCCCCTGGTGACACCTGATACCCCACTGAGCCCCCTCGGCCCAGGGTCCCACCCAGGCCAGGAGCAGCTCCTCAGGGGGCAGCTGGCAAGAGCAATCAGCTGCTCCATTGCCCCCCAATTACCAATTTATCACTAAATTTATTAAAAGTTGCTGGATAACAGAGTCTTGGTTAATTGAGAGAATAATAGCTGTTCCCAGCCTCGATGTCCTTTGCCTTTATCAGATCTCACCCTCTCTGACATGTGTGTTCAACCCCTGAGTTAAGTCAAACACCCTGGTTTAAATTTTGAATTAGAAAAGAATTAGCACCGTGTCATCCAGGCTTGACTTGCCTTCTGAAGCTTAAATAAAAACTTTTATCAAAGCAGGGAGTCTCTGGAGGTTAAGTGCCCCTGCATGTACAGACCCTTAAAGATACTTTTCTTAGAGACACTGAAAGGAAAGAAATGGGAAAAAAACATCTCAAGTGGAGCCACATTAAAAAAAAACAAAACAAAAAAAACCCCAAAGAAACAAAAAAATTTCTCTATTCTTTTGACTTTGTACAAAATATTTGTTTTGCTGTCAATATGCTCTGTGTGAACTCTGATTTTACTGAACTCGGCTGGGTTTGAGGCAAAGCACCAGGAATTTGTGTGCACAGATGCCTGGCTGCAAACAGCATTTTGAGACATTCAGCAGTAAAATGTGATATTGGCTATGGAAGTAATGGTGAAGGAAATAGGGCAGCGCAGAGGAGCCTGGGTTTTGTCAGAGCTGGACTGGTCAGTCCCCAAAAACTCAGGTATTGATGTCCAAGTTGTGTTCTCCTCTCAGTGCAGCTCATCCTGCAGTTGAAACCATTCCTTTGGTGAGGATTCCTGACATTCCCACAGCACCAGGAGCCAGAATTCCCCAGGGTGCTGCATTTCACTGGGGCATTTCTGAAGAAACCGGTTTCAAAACGTGTCCAGAGGGGAGGGAAGATGTGAACAAAGGAGTCCAACAGAGCCCAGGGTGGTGTGGGGTGGAAGGGACCCTAAAGCCCATCCCATCCCACCCCTTTCCATCAACACCTTCCAATCTGCTCCCTGCTCTGTCCAGCCTGGCCTGGGAAACTTCCAGGGGTTCAGGGCAGCCACACCTTTATATGCAGAGAAAAATAAACCTGGGAAAATCAGTGCCTACAAACTGATGGTTTTTCAGTATTCCAGGGACGGACTGTTCTGCTGTGGAGGGGTGAAATGGGGGCTCCCTCCCCTCTGCCTTCCTTCTCTCCCCATTTCCAATCCACCCCAGCACTGTCAGGCCTTGCACTCATCATTCAATTGGACCAGGTTCCAGTTGGTCCAGCTGGAAAAGCTCAAAACATGAGCAGGAGAATAAATCTGACCCTGAGAACACAGTGAGTGGTTTTGGTGAGCTCATGTTAATTATCTTACAGAGAAATGAAGTGGCAGCCACAGATCAGGCTTTGGGTGCCCAGGAAGGAGCTGGTTTCAGCTCCAAAGAGAAATGGGGGCTATAAAGATAAACAGGCTGTCCATGGAACCCCATTCCCTGCTGGGTTTTGGGTATGAGGCAGCCCCTGCGCAGTAATTTTGGGTGGAAAACTCCCTCTGCTCCTCTCCCACCCCGCTCCAGCTGCCAGGCTGACATCAGCTCTGGGGAAAAACAGCTTCTGAACCCATGGAATAGTTTTTGGGGGTGCCTATGTTGGGAAGCTGCCTAGAAATGGATGTGCTGATACCAAAACTGCTCCTTGTTCCTCCACACCCTCTCTCTGACCTTCAGCGTGCTGAGGGTTTGGTCCTGGCTTTGGAAAATGTTCTGTTCCCCCAGCCTGCTTCTCTTGCATGTGACATATGTTCCTCTGGGCTGTGGAACACAAACCCCCAAACCTTTAGGAAAGGGATGGGGAGGATTCTGTGGGTCCAACCACGACAGCTCAGAGATGGGAACGCTCCCAGCACTGTTGCCAGCTGTGACTGCTCTCCCACACCATGGCTCCAAATGATATATAAATATAGATAAATAGGCACATGGCTGGGCTATGGATGGCATTTCATCCCCCATTCTGAATTTCCGGGGTTTCGTGGGTTTAACTTATTTGAACACAGTTTTCTGTGATTTAATATAGAATTATTTTAGATCAGAAACTGGTAGGAAAAGAGCTGACACTCTTTTTGCTGCTGCCTCCCCCTCCCCGCCCCCCTTTTTAAGGGAAAGAGCTTTATCTTAATTAAAGTTTAATTAAGGATCACGTTTGGCAGTACTTTTCACACCGATCTACACCAGCAGATTTTCTAAGGCTTAACTTTATCGTGCAGAAAATCCTCTTTTATTACTCCCAACCTGTTGTAAAAGCTGTTGGCACAGAGCGATGGCTGCTTCATTCAGTGGCCTTGTTTGCCGCTGGAAAATTCCCAAGTCTCTGGAGATAGCACCACTGTGGTTCAATTTAATATCTGTCCTATCACTACAAGACTCTAGCTCATTATTAATGATACTATTCATTAATTTCTTGTTGGGCTGATGTTGTTATTTATTAAAATATTAAGGAAAGCTCCTGAGACACATACATAATGAGGGACACCTCCATCTCTCTCGGCGTGGGGAATGGCTTTGGTGGAGCTTTGCCCCCACCAGCAGCCTCTCCTCCCTCATTAGTCCTCCCTGCTCTGAGTGACACCGTAAATCCATTTTGTGCTCGGCCCAATCGGCGCCTCTTACAAATGGGGGGCTCTTTTTTTTTTAATGAGCCATTCCTATGCAAAATGAATTGACTGCTGTCTAATCTGCCCCTATTTGGGGGAAGGACTAAATTGCCTATATTTATATAGGGAATAAATAAAAGCCGACAGATTTTTTTTCCCCTTTCCGGTCTTACATTTGGAAAATCTCAACCCCATAAATTCTGGGCTTTAAGGACCTGCCACCTTAGCTAACTAAAGCCCAGCGTGACATTTAGAGGCGTGATGGTTGTATTTAAAAAAGCCTCCAGCAGCACTTTGTGCCCCTCCTCGGCCTCGGGACCCCTCCCTGCCGTGCCCAGGTATCGCCTCCAGAAATTCCGAGGGCTCTTGATGTATGGCTCACCCTTTTCAGCAGAGGCATCTCCGGCTCGCAGCACCACAGCCTGCTCGGCCAAATCAATCAAATAAACTGGTAATTAATTTAGCGGTGATGTCACGCTCCCGGCTGGGCTGCGGGAAGGGGGACCCGTGTTGGGGTCTGCTTTGGGCTGCCTGGGATGGTGAAATCTGCATAACAATCGGGGTGCCATCTGAAGGTGAAGTTTTAATTTGTCCTGTACGGTTGTTATTTCCACCCCGTGCAAATAATGAAGAAATACCTCGCTGTTTTCCGAGGATTAGCTGGGCATAATTGCAGCCTGGTTTGATCCCTCTTTTAATAACGGCCCCTCTCAGCCTCAGCCCCTCCAGCAGCTTTGTGTGGATCGAAGCCTCTTCCATTTGCACACACCTCCAAGGCTTTGTGCTGGGCGCTTGCAGCCGTTTGTTCCTGGGAGAAAATCCCCTTTCCTGGGCACCTGGGAGAAAATCCCCTTTCCTGGG
>NC_031776.1:36823334-36824099 GCF_001522545.3 Parus major | reverse complement strand
TTTCCTGGGAGAAAATCCCATTTCCTGGGCACCTGGGAGCAGGAGATCCAAGCCCAGCACCCGGAGCACCCCGGGGAATGGGCAGTGGGGAGGCACAGGGAACTTGTCCTTACAAAAGTCACTTCTGGAGGCTGTCCTGCCTTTTCTTCTCAAGACAAAATATCGGCTTCCTGAAGCTGCCACTGTGCTGCTTTCACAGCGAGTCTGTAAATTCAGACACTTGCCCAGTTTAAAGAGAATAAAGTCCTTTATTTTATTGTGTGTTTCTTGCTGACAGTCTGGCCTGGCCACGTGGATTCTGCCATTCCTTTCCTCAAAGCTGACACAGGTCTGGTGTAATTCAGGTGCTGTGTTTGGCTGGCAGGGCTCTGTCCCTGCCAGGAGAAGCTCTGGACACCTGGACACGGGGGTGCTGGGCTGGGTGTGTGGTGGGGGGTGTTCCCTCAGGAGGGGGCTGGGAAGGGCTGGGGTCAGGGTGGGATGTTCCCCCTGGAGGGGCAGGATTGGGGTCAGGGTGGCAAGTTCCCTCAGGAGGGAAGGGCTGGGATAAAGGTGGGATGTTCCCTCAGGAGGGAAGGGCTGGGATAAAGGTGGGATGTTCCCTCAGGAGAGAAGGGCTGGGGTCAGGGTGGGATGTTCCCTCAGGAGGGAAGGGCTGGGGTCAGGGTGGGATGTTCCCTCAGGAGGGGGCTGGGAAGGGCTGGGATAAAGGTGGGATGTTCCCTCAGGAGGGGCAGGATTGGGGTCAGGGTGGGATGTTCCCTC
>NC_031776.1:36818014-36822949 GCF_001522545.3 Parus major | reverse complement strand
CCCTCAGGAGGGGCAGGATTGGGGTCAGGGCAGTGTCAGGATCCCATGGAAGGATCAGGCCCAGGCTGTGTGATGGGGGAGACCTTTCAGTGTCTGTTCAGCAGGAGCAGGGCTGGGGCTGCCCTGGGAACGGGCACCAATCCCAGCCCCTCCCGTGCTGGCACCTGGGGACAGCAGGCAGAGGTCACCTGGCTGTCCCTGACACAGCTGTGGGGGCCCAGGTCTGACCTGGGGAGTTCACACTCACTCCTATGAGCAGGATTTGGCCCAAACTGTGCCAGGGGGGACATTTGGGAACGGGGTGCCCAGAGCAGCTGGGGCTGTCCCTGGACTCCTGGCCAGGTTGGACACTGGGGCCACCAGGGACAGTGGGAGGTGTCCCTGCCATGGCAGGGGTGGCTCTGGGTGATGTTTAAGCTCCCTTCCAACTCAAACCACTCTGGGATCCCATGGAAGTACTTTTATTCCTCTAACTGGGGTGGTGGCAAACGCACTGCAGGTGTCTCAGCCTCAAGCACAAAGTCCAATGAATTTGTGCTTTGCCCCACAATTTTAAACCGTGTTTTACCAGGCAGTTCTGAATTTCATTTTTGAATAAACATTATAAGGAGGTTTTCCTTTAAGGAGAGTGTTCTCAGGAGTCTTGTTTGGGTTTTTGGGTGGGAATGGCTCCCGTGCAGGAGCGTTCCCCCTGCCTGGGAGAGCTTGTTGAGTACAGTCCTCCTTCTGGCAATTGTTGAATACTCTGCTCACACCTCCAAAGCCTCTCTAATTCACTGGAGAGACTCTGAGAGAGCTCACCAAACGAGGCAGTTCTGCACCAGGAGGTGTGGGCTGAAATCTTCCCTCTGCCTGCACTAGGAGGAAGTCTCTTGTGAAGCTGCAAAGGAGCAGATGCTGCTTGGCTCCCCCGAGGGTGTCCCGAGCTCCGAGTCAAAGCTCAGTGCCATCAGTGACAATTAAAAGGATTGGAAAGTTGCCTGACAGCAGAGGATGGGGCAGGCAGTGAGTGAAACTGTGAAGGAAACAGGTTCCAAATCTGTGTCCCTGAGATCTGGGAAAACCTGGGCAAAGGGAGATCCCTGCCAGGCTGAGCAGGGACATCTCTGCCTGGAATGTTCAGACATTTCCTTCCTGTGTGTTAAATCCTCAGGATCTGGTCATGAAATCATGAGGGGTTTATTTGGTCCAAACCCAGCGGCACAATCAGAGCTTTAGTTCTGTTTACTTTCATTTTCAAGGCCATTTCCCTGTAGGGTTTTTTGGGGGGGGAAGGGAGGGCTGTATTTGCACAGGTACAGAACAGCAGCATTGCCAAGTCAGGTGTAAAACCCAGTGTGGGACCACACCCACCCATATGCAGGATAATAACATTATAATTATTATTATTATTATTATTATTATCATTATTATTATTGTTGTTGTTATTATTATTATTATTGTTGTTGTTGTTGTTATTATTATTACTATTACTATTGTTATCATCATCACCATTATAATTATTATTAATTATTATTATTGTTGTTGTTGTTGTTATTGTTATTAAGAATAAGAATAAGAATAAGAATAAGAATAAGAATAATGATGATAATAATGATAATAATGATGACAATAATGATAATAATAATGATAACAAGAATAATAATAATGTTTGCATGCTCTTCTTTGAATAATACCTCTTCACTGGAATGAGGCATTTTCACGTGACTGAACCATCTCATTTTGTTGTGTTGTTAGGGGACTTTGGGATGTTTGGGCACAGGTTGGGCTCTGTTCTCCTGGAGGACTTTTCCAGCCTAAATGATTCTGAGGTTCTCTTTCACTCTTTACTTCCCAAAACGCTGTGGGTCACTGGAAGCTCCTCTAGCAAAGCCCTGGAATTGCCTTTTCCCCGTTGCTGCCCCTCCGGGAGCTCCAGCCGTGCCTGTGCTGCCTGAGGCCAGCAGGGCTGGAGAAAATCCCACTGCAGCATCCTCAGCAGATCCCCAGGGAGCCACATCCCTGGCCCCGGAGGGAAATGTGCTGCTCTGGCTCCGGAGGGAGGATTTGGGCAGGGCTGGAAGGAACCAGCCCCAGCACTGCCCGGCTGGTCCCTCCTGGGACAGCTCCTGAGGAGCCGCCACAGCCACACCACACTTCTGTTCCAATGGATTTCTCTTCCGTTTTTGTCTTTCTTTGCCTTCTTTCCAGGAACTGGGAAGGTTTTAATCTGGGTCTGGGTGTAGCTTTTACTGCAAATTTGCTGGCAGAGCCAGCAGAGCCCCTGGCACGGCAATTCCGAGTGATTTGTGGGAAGGGACAATTTGCTGGAGGTCTCCCAGGCTCTGTGGGGAGGGTTAATAACTCCTGGAGAGGTGGGAGAAAAGAAAGATTTTTATGTCTCCTGCAACCTGCAAGACTATGAAATGTTTCCAAGTGTAATTTTCTTGAAGTTAAAGTTGGGGTTATTAAGGTTCACTTAGCGGATAAAGTTTGCCACAATTTTCCCGGTCTCTGTGATCAGATGACAAGATTTCTAATTTATAAAAGCAGAGCAGGATGTTGGGGGCTCTGAACCATGCTCAGGGGACACACCCAGGGCCTCCCAGCTCCTCTCCTTCACATGTATTTTTATTTACAGGGAAATTTGAAAGCAATGCATTGAAGTTCCCCCATCACCCTCGGAGCTGGTTTCAATTTGTTTGTCTTTGTAAAGCTCGGTGTAAGCAGCACCGAGGTCGGGAGCTGGGGGTCCTGCTGACATCCCAAACCTGTGGAATTATTGTGTTCCTGAGCGTTTTATAAATGGGTCTTCTGCTGGAACTTCGGGGAAAACAGGTCACCCTTGAAAGAAGAGCAGGTTAACGTCAATGAGGAGAAAACCAAAGTGGTTTTGGAAGGAATTTAGAGGGAGAGAAGTGTTTTCATATGGAATGTGGGTTGTTATTGCATTCCTGACTTTGTGACTCTCGGTGCAGTCATTGTTTGGTGCTTTAAAGAACACAAAGGGTGCCCTGGATGGATGGGAATTTGTTTGTTGCAGGCAAAGCACAGCCAGGATTTCTGGGGATCTCTCGAGTCTGTGATGGTATCATGATGAAAAGAACCAGTCAAACAGAAATGTGAGGCTCAGCCAAATCTGCCTCACTGCATTTTCTGCTCCCCCTCATGGGCTGCAGCAGAGTTCTGCCAGCAAAGCTCCCGATGGAAAGCAGGAGAGCCCTGGAGTGTCCCGGGCTGGACGGGGCACGGAGCAGCCTGGGACAGTGGAAATGTCCCTGCCCATGGCAGGAGAGGCCCTGGATGGGCTTTGAGGTCCTTCCCAACCCAAACCAGTCTGGGATTTTACATTATGACCAGCAGGTTAAACTCGTGTCTGTCCCTCTGCAGCTCTGTCCACTCCAGTCACTCCTCAGGGGCTTCCCAAGACCTCCTGGAAATTTTCAACCTCTTGTTTTGGAGCGTGGCCACCAAAGGAGGCCAGGCAGGACCACTGGTGGTCTCACTAATACAACATTTGGTGATAAATCCACCTTCCTATTCCTACTTCTCTCCTCTTCCCTGTCACTGCCACAGCGGATAAAGAACCAGAGAGCATGAAAAGTTATTTCTGACCTCTTGCAGTTGTGCTAGTGTAAGAGAACAGCACCTTTCATATCAGTGATGTTTGTTGTATTAATGAGGCAAAAATAGCCATTAAGGAGCCCTGAGCATGTACTTGAATTTCAATCAGTGCTTTCTGTGCAGAGCCAAGCAGAGATTACACATCAGACTTAGCAGCTACTGGCTACGGCCAATTTTTAAAACACAGACACTTCATTTGGAAGGTTTTCTAATGCTAAGATGGAGATCTTAAATTAAATACCCGATCATCTAAATTCATCCAGTGTTTGATTTTTAGGTCTTACTGCTTCATCCGAGCTCAAGATGAAAAGACAGGCGTTAAAATGTATAAATATGCTCAGTTCCTCAGCCAGCTCTAATTGCCTAATGCCCCTCCACACGTTACTTAAAATGGATCACGACTTAAGAAGACTTATGTACATTCCATGGATAAAATGTATTGATTTCCTGCTGGGCTCTGGTGGCAGAGGAGAGCACAAAGGCAGTGGTGTGTCTCACAGAGCAGTTCCAGGCTGCCCCAGCACCGAGCACAGCCTCCCCGAGGGCAGGGAACCTGCCACTGTCCCTGCTGCCTCCAAACCCCAGGGCTCTTCCTGGCAGGAATTCCTTCCCAATATCCCACCCTACCCTCCTCTGTTTCACTCTGAAGCCATTCTCCTTTCCCTGTCCCTCCAGACCCAGCACATTTTCTCTCTCCACCTTTCTTGTCACCCCCTTCAGGCACTGGAAAGCCACAATCAGAATTTGTGCCATTGGAATTTTATGCCAAATTGAATATGAAATTTTAAATTAAGCAGGCAACCACAACAATAAAAAAATGCACAAAACTTCCAGAGAGTTTCAGCAGGAAAAAAACCCCAACACCAGGCTTGCATTTCCCAGACCATCTGCATGAGGATGGCTTTGGTTCCCCTCTGCTGTGCTTGTGCTGCTGGAGCTGTGTGAGGTGGGAGTCAGCTGAGCACCAGGAGATTGATGGAGCCCTGCTGGGCTAATACACAGCAAGAGATGCTAAAGGCTTGTGACGCTCACATTTGCCTGTTCTATCACTGTGCTCTAAATGTTGTTTCCTCGGTGCCTCCTGAACTGATATTTCCCTCATCTCCACCGGCTTTATTAAAAAAAAATGATTAAAGGCCCCCCCAAGAAAAATGAAAACAGAAGAAGGAAATCATCTCACCCTCATTTTGCATGGAGGCATTTTGGAGGCTCCCAGGCCGCTGTTTGTCATCTCAGCTGGAGGGGGGTGCTCACCCAGCAGATCTCCCCAGGGCTGGTGCTGGGAGCTGGGGCACAGCAACAGGAGAGAACACACAGGAACCAGGAATGGGA
>NC_031776.1:36806484-36816469 GCF_001522545.3 Parus major | reverse complement strand
CTTCTCCAGGGGAACATTCCCAGCTCTCCCAGCCTGGCTCCAGAGGGGCTCCAGCCGTGCTGTGAAACATTCAATTCCTATTTTCTCTTAACTTTTCCTTCCCTCCATCACATGGGAATGTCCTGCCCTGACTTGTGACAAACACAAACCAGGACACAACTTTCCATGTGAGGAATGTTTTGGATTCCTGTTCCCATTTGTTCTGAATTGCAGGAATTGTCCCAGATCCGTGTCAGAACAGCCCAGCTCCAGTTTTGTGTTTTACTGGAAGTCCCTAAAAACCCAACAGAAGGAGCCCCTCAATGCCAGCTGCAGAATGCAGAAATCAGGAGGAAACTACAAAATATCTCCCAGGGAAAGTGTGGCTTTTGGGACAAAAATTACTTTTTGTGGCTTTTGGGACAATGTTTAGTTTAGACAGAAATAATTTGGAAATTCTCAGCCGGTTGAAGTTGAGAATTTGGCAGATTTTCTCTTGGAGAAATGGGTATTTCTGTGCACCTGGGCACAAATATTCTCTGTATTTGGGATGAATTTCTTTGCTTTCAAGTTCTGATTTTTTTTTTTTATTTACCTCTTTATTTCTAATTTTTTTAAGAGTCATCCTTTGAATCTCCTTTGTACCATTTTTATTTTATTTTTATTTTTTTTTTATTTGAAATATTTAATTTCAAAATATTCTGCGCCCCACAATCTCTCATTTCACAGCACACCCCACCTTTATCTCATATTTCAGTTGGAGGGAAATTGCCAGGGCTGAGCTGTGGGCAAAGTTTCTGTGTTTCCCCAGAAGAGCTCAAACCCCTCTCCACAGGTTTTCCATTCCCTCTCCAGGTGGGTGTTCCACATTTCTGACACTGGGCTGGCAGAATCACCTTCCAAATTCCTGGGCAGGCTCTCACTGGAAACCTCCGTGCCCTAATTCAGGGTTTGCTGAGCGCTGCTGGCGCTTGATTTCAGATTAAAATCACATCCCAAGCGCCCTGGTGCTGGATCCCGGCAGGATCAGCCCCTCTCATCTGCTCCCAGCCCTTCCACCTGGCTGGAACTCCTGCTATCTGATTTTTTCCTGTGCTGCTGCCATTAGAGGGAAATGATTTTTCTTCAGTTTGCTCAAAGCCAGATTTAAAGGCAGGTCCCCGAGGCAGCAGCAAAGTCGATCCCCTAAGCTACTCCCTCATTGTTTGCTTTTTTACATGTAATATCCCATTTCTGAGCCGGGCTGTAATTTAAAATACAGCACACGCTACGTAAATACATCCCTGGGAAATGGGCTAATATGACATTTAATGGAAATTAACTGCTTTTATTGTGGTGTTTTGTTGCACCACCAGCTGAAAAATGGATAAATCCACTTCATATCCGTAGAAATACTGCCCAGGCTTTTCTTTTTTGCCAGTTTCTTGACTTTAAATGGATGTGGCTGCATTTATGCTGCTGAGCTCCTTTAAAATATATCCAAATATATGTAATTTTAACTACAGCAGTCCACCCAAGAATTCCCTCTGCATCTCTCCCCCATTAGTTATGTACTTATAGCGCTGGAAAATTCAGGGATCCGTGGGGAAATTCCAGATAAACCCTGGTATTTATTGCAGGGCTGGAGCAGCAAAGGGTTACTTGAGCCCAGGCATTGTAAGTACAAGCAACAGGACTCCATTGGCTTTAATTTGTCCATGTCTTTCATTTGATACTCCCAGTATTAATAGCTTTGCAAGGAAATTCTGCAGTCATTAATCATAATAATTAATCAGATCCAATTATATTGCATATAAATGCGAACAAATTGCTGAAAAAATAATGATCTATCACCAACATGTCACGAGGAAAAAGAGACTAAAATAGTAATTAGAAGCAGGGATTTAGTTGTGTGCAAGTACTCTGCGCCTGATTTTAGCAGTGTGATGATCTGATGATGTAATTAGTGGGAAGAAAGTCAAGCAGGCTTTTGCAGCAGACCCCTTAATGACTGTGCAACGCAGGAAAAAATATCCTTGCATTGCTGACTGCTTTTATATTTACCGTGAAACCCTCGCTGGTTTACAGAGATGCTTGGGAAAATATGGCTTCTGGCATTTTCCACCCAGATTGCCTTGAGATGCTCCAAAAACATTCAGAATTCCCCCCAGAACTGGTGTGGGGCAGCAGAGCTGTCCCCCCTGCACAAAGGGGGTGATCCAGGTGTAAATTCTGGGAAATCTGGGAAACCGATGGGTTTGGGGAAATCTGGGAAATCTACTGGTTCTGCTAAAAATGGGAAATCTGATTCTGCTAGATTTAAGTCTGGGTGTAGCAGATTTAAATCTGTGCCCAGATTTACAGCCATTATGAGCAGATTTAAATCCAGGAGCAAATCTAATTTCCCAAAGCTGGCTCTGTGGAAATTCTCTATACAAGGGCCCCCATTTTCCTGTCACTGCCAGGTGCTGCATGAGCAGTTCCCACCCAGGTTTTTTAATGTTTTATTTCCTCGAGGGACAGCACCTGGGTGTGGCAGTGCCAGTCCCCTCTCCCACAGCCACCCCTCTGTCCCTCGGGGGCGGATTTTGGGGGTCCCTGCCAGGCAGACCCCGCTCAGCAGGCGCTGGGTGAGCACTAAGGCAGAGTTTTTAGGAACAGCACCCCCAAGTCTTTAAACTCCCGTGCCCTGCTCCAGTGGATTACACTTGAAACAGTGACTGAAGATTGATGAGCAGGTTTATGACAGATTTTCTACTTGAAAATAAATGTGAAGTTCATCATAGTTTTCAATACTAAGCACTGCACTTTCCTGCCTTTGATCTGGGTGTTGTGACTACTACAAAGAAATAAAACCTTATCTTACCTTTTCCAGCATCTACTGCAGAAGACCTCAATAATGCATAAGAACATCTGGAAGTGCGGTAATTTCGGCTATCAGAGATAAGAATTGACACAAAACAGGTAAACCCTACAAAGTCATCATGTTGAAATGAGCTGATTAAGGTCTGGGAACATAAAACATCATGTAGAATGTTTTCATGCTTGCTCCATCTTCCCACTTTATATATATTTATATATAAAAGAAGGAATGCCAATTATTTCATCTTTATTTTCCGGTGTGTTTAATGGGTTGATTAGCTGGAAGCTATAATATATTTTTATATAAAGAGACAGGAGCGACTGCAAATCCATTGCCATCTATTTCAGTTTGGAGTTAACTGTGAGTTCATAGAAAATACATGGGCATAGTAAACAGGGGTTTGAAATGACAATTTTTTACTGGTTGCAAGTGCTAATTGCTAGTTTCTCAAGGGTATAGAATTAATCACCTGCTAGATTTACAGTCTCTAGGTTGAGACCTGAGGATGGAGGCAATAAGAAAAGCTCTTGAGGGACATATCATATGGTGAGTCTAAATATCAGTCTCTATGCATATGTAAATTGGCAACAAAGTTTTTTCAAAGCTCAAGTATGCTAATTTCAAACAGGCAAGACTAAAGCTCGCTTTTAGCAGCTGTTTAACGTCTGCCTGTGGGTGGTAGAGAGAGCTTAAAATACAAGCAAACAGTGGTGCATAAGTAATTAAGCAACATTTTGCCGGGCATAAATAATTCTGTTTATATTGCTCTTTGAAGAGTATGGAATACAAAATAACAGCTCGAGTGCACCTTTGGTCACCAGAGGTTGGCTGTGCCTCCTCTTTACCTTCCACCTTCTCCAGGCAGGAATGAGAAGGGGGTCGGGTCCCGTCACTTGTGCGCTGGAGAAGCTCGCTCCGCATTGCAGCAAAACAGAACAGCCGCTGGAAAGTTTGTAACGCGCTCCCTTTGCCCTCAGATCCTTCCCTTTCTCCTCAGTTCCCCTTCCCTTTCTCCCCTCAGGTGATTCCCATTCCTTTTTCCCTCCCCTGGCTCCCCTGCTCCTCGCCTGGCCGGCCTGGAGCGGGTCTGGGGAGATTCCATCCCTTTGGAGAGCTCCGCACTTCCACCACGTCAAAGCTCATAACGTTACCCTGCATTTTGCTAAATTGTAAAAATTACTGAGTCAACTCGACTATTTTCAAGGTCATAAGGCTGTTGATAATCCATAAAACAAAACTGCCTGACTTTTGCAGTTGTTACCACTTAAATTATTGCGTGCATTAAAATAATAAGATGGTTGCCTTTATGGGATTCTCCTAAACCCGGGAGTCACTGAAGTGGCTGAGCACAAAACGCTCGTGTAATTTTGATGGCTGCTCTGGACTGACAGAATTGACTAAAAGCTGGAAAAACTAAAACAGAGAGATTTAAAAAATATCTCATTTGACTCAGTAAAAACCTTGAAATTAATCACAAGGAAGATGAAAGATGCAACATGATTTGGGAACATCTAGTCTGGAAAAAAGGATTATAAGTACTGGCTGTGATAAGAGTCAGCATCTTAGAACTTGGGTTTGATGAAATGCTGATGGTTTAAAGAATTAGGAGTTAAAAGAAGAGCAGGAAGCCCTGTGTGCTGCCTGCTGCAGTGAGGGCTGGCACCAGCAGCCCGGCTGGGTCGGTGACACTGCTGTCCCCGCTCCTGGTGCTGGGGAAGGCAGCAGGAACAGACAGGGGAGCAGAAATGGGGTTGGGGTTTGGAAATGGGAGCTGTGTGTTCCCTGGGAGCCCTCGGGAAATGGGGCAGGAGGCTGGAACTGCTCCTCTGTTTGTGGCTTTTCCCGGTTTCTGTGGAAGTTTGGGTTGGAGGATGGCCTGGGCAGGTCCTGGCTGCTCCCAGCCCTCCTCAGCACCTTTCCTCAGGAGCTCCTGCAAGGTGTCAGCTCCCAGGCTCTGGTAACTCAGCCTTTCTTTCCCTTCCCTTCCCTCCCGATCTGCTCACCTTTCTCTCCGAGTTAATTATTCATTCCCTAATTTGCTGCCTCTCCCCGCACGCTCCCAGGGCAATTTGTCACCCTGGGCCCGCGGTGCCAGCGCTGGCACTGATGGGGACATGTTCCCAGAGCCACCAGCACAGCCCAGCCCAGGGAAACCCAGCCTGGCCAGGCCTGGCTTAGCCCAGGGAAACCCAGCCTGGCCAGGCCTGGCTTAGCCCAGGGAAACCCAGCCTGGCCAGGCCTGGCTTAGCAATGTCCCCTCACGGCTCCAAAGGCCAGAGAAGAGGAGCCAGGTGGAATTTGGGGATTCTGCACCAGTCACTTCTCCCTGGCTCAGGTGCCCAGAGGAGCTGGGGACTCCCTGGATCCCTGGCAGTGCTGGACACTGGGGCTGCAGCAGCCTGGGACAGCGGGACGTGTCCCTGCCGTGGCACAGGGGACACTGGGTGGCCTTTAGGGTCCCTTCCCACCCAACCCAGTCTGGGATTGGGTGATCCCAGTAAATGAGAGCAAAGTTTGGGTCTGGAAATGCATTCATTGTTCCAGGTCACTTCCAGGTGACCCCACAGGCAGCTGGGCATGGTGAGGGCACAAGAGAGCCCCGAGAATGGGCACAACTGGAACGGGGCAGCACAGGAAATACAGGAGGGGATGGTCCTCGAGACATCACCAGACAGGTTTTGGTCATTCCAGTTTCCTGGTGTTCTGTGTTAAATGTGGAATTCTGCATGGAAAGCTCTGGGAGTGGAAAACAGGTTCTGCTAAATGGCTCTCACGATGCTCTGGCTGTGCCAGGACAAAGTTATTTAAAGCTGTTCACATTCTAAAGGAATATTATGTTAAAGGTTCTTTCAACCGAAAATCTGCCTTCTCCCTTCTCTCCTCCCAATTTGAAATGCCCAATTTAATTCCTGAACCAGCCCCTCTGTTTGCTGTTGTGATTACAGACACCATTTTCTACCCCTTTTGCTGAACACTCTTCGTGCCTATAAAATGTGACTTCTCCAGGCTGGCTTTGTTCTCTGAGCCTCCTCCCTTTCTCCTCTCTGGGGGTGGTGGCTCAGCCCCTGCCCTTGCAGGAAGCCAGGCTGGAGCCAGCAGCAGGAGATCAGAGCTCTGCGCCGAGGACAAGCTAAGAAAATGAAGAAATTGAGATGTTTTTGGGTTTTGTAGTCATTTGCTCCCAGGGAGAGGTGATAAATACATTCACTTTTTGTTTTTTTCTCTGAATAAAGAGCTGGTGATGGCTTTCAGCCTCCCTTGCAATAAGTGAGGAGCTGGCTTCTCACCTGGCCTGGGGAGAAACCTGTGCTCACCTGGGAGGGAGGTGTTTCTCCATCTCCTGAAATCCTGCTGAATCCATGCAATTTATACTCAGCATCATTTGTGCTTGCAGTTAGCAATAAGAACCAAACTAAGAGAAAAATAAAGAAGAGAAAAATACAATTTCTAGCCAAGTAGCGGGTTACTGGAACAGGAGGATCCTTGCAGAAATATGGAATATAATCCCATTTCTTGCCAGATTTGTGCTCTGGGTTTTCACTTTTGTGGCAGATGGGAGATCTCAGGAAACTTTGGGGTGTTTTTCATGGATGCTGTAAAACCCAGTGGAACGGGGGAGCTTTTCCTGGGAAATCCCAGCTTTGGTTCCTGCCCATTTGGGAACCTTTCCTTGCAAAGCCCATCACCATCCCCAGGCTGGGCTTCCCCTCGTGGCCACACGGATTTCTTCAGGCTCAGTGGGATTTTTATCCGTGGGAGAGGGAGAATCTGAGCCTCAGTGAGAGGCTCATCCGTTATTTAGGACAACAGTGCAGCTGTGGAATACTATATTTTAATAGTATATCTGGAGAACAACATCCTGTATTGATTTTTCATTTTGGTTTGTTTTTCCTCAGGGCTTCTTTATTGGTATGATTATGTGAGTTTGCTCCCACCTGCTACCAAGCACTCGCTTTCATCTTATGGGCACTCATTTGCATAAAACCTAAAAGCGAGGGATAATAACAAATATTTGGCTATTTCATGAATTTTAAAATTGTTTTCGTTATCAGGGAGAAATACTTTTGCAGGGCCTTTATTTCCTACTGAATTTTTGACTGCTGGCCTTAAAGGAAAATAAAAGAAGGAAGAGAGAGGAATTTCCTCTCCCTTTTCTTTCGGTAGTATTTTGCATTTGCTTGAACATAAAGGTTTCACAGTAAAAACAATCTGATTAAAAGAAAATTACCTGCTCCCAGTGCTGTCAGCTTCCCAGTAATATTATGGGATTAAAAAAGATCATCCAGGAAACCACGGGTCCAGGTAGTTTGTGCCAATCCAGGGCGAGATTCCTTCCAGCTCCGAGACACTTGCACATTATATTAAAAAATAGAACCCGACCCTCTTCAGCTGTCAGGTTGCTGTGGCAGAATTTAGTTCTGTTCTCAAGAGCTTCCCTGTCCCATGAGTGCAAAGACAATAGTGCACTATATAGAGAGCCAATAAATCAATTAGCTGTAACAGCCAGCGTTCAGGAAATGCATTTATTCTCCTCAATGAAAACACAGTTTTTACTTGTAGCCATACTTCATACTGTTAAGGTCAATTTTTCATGTGGAAATTAAATCCAGTGGATGAAAAACTGCTCGTATATTCCATAAAGCAGGGAAGAAATGTTCTCACTGATGTGGGATCACAAGTTTGTTTTATTTGTAATTATCCTTCCGCAGAGTAATTGAGATTCCAAACAGTGGCTTAATGGCTCGGCGCCCTCAAATTACCACTGCCTGTAACTTTACCTTTCCAAAAATAAGCGAGCTCTTCAATTGCAGCGCGGCTGCTGAAGCCCGGGTCATTTCAGAACAATTAATTGCGAGGGGTGATTAATAGCTGAATAATGGGCTGCTCCTGGAGCGCTGGGGATGGGGAGGATGCGGCTCGGTGTCCCTGGAGCAGCTCCAGGCATCGCCATCCCAGCCCTTCCCTGCCTGCCCTGTCCCTCATCCCTGGGGGAGACACCGGGGGAGATGGAGAGCTGTGCCTGGAAGGGAGGCAGGGCAAGTTCAGCATTCCATTCTTTTCATGGCAGCCAGCAGCTCTGGGCTGCAAACAAAAATAGGAAAGAATTATTAAAAACCAAAACAGCAACAACAACAAAAAACACAATCCCTACACCCCCAAAAAACCAAAAAAAACGCACAAAACCAAAACCAAATAAACAAAAAAAACCAAAAAACCAAAAAACACCAACCAAACCCTGAACAAATCCCAGTCTTTAGGGAATGGGAATTCCCGAGCCTTGCTGAGGAGAAGGGAGTGAAGGTGAAGCTGCCGTCACCGACTGTTTGCCTTGGGATCTCCATGGAGCAGAATTTCGGAGTCATTCAGGAGGAAAGGACCTCCAGGATCACCGAGTCCAAGCTTTGAGCAGACCTGGTGCTGCTGGGGCTGCTGGGTTTGGGATTTCCTCCCCCTGGGGATACGAAGTGAGCAGAACTCCAGCTTGAGTGGGGTCATCTCCTAGGGATGGTGGAAATCAGGGATCCCCTGCCTGTTCCCAACACTCCTGCCCAGGCTGGACTCTGCTGCTGGGTTTGACCTCGCTGGGACAGAGGACTCTGGGTCTGGACAGTGTGAAACTCCTCTAGCTAAGGGAATGTGCTCCTGTCGTGTCTGCAGGGCAGAGATCTCTCTCCAGCCTCTGTCCCCCTCCTGCCGCTGGCCCTTGGCGTGTCTCGTGCTCACGGATCTGTTCCTCACACCAATTCTCCAGACTCGCTGTGTTGGAGCCTGGAATACAGAGTGTGTGCCCTTGTTTCTGATACTTAGTTATAGGATCTAGAAAAACACTGAATTTCATGTAATATGAAATTAATGAGCATGTTTTCATGGTGATACATGAAAACAAATGTGGGCATTTTCTACCCAATCACTTACTATCACCCAAAAACCTCTAGGAGAAGAACATGAAGAAGAAAGAAGAAGGGACAAAGGACAACACCTTAAATCCTCCATCATGTCTCCTGTTCTCTAAACTAACTTTTTCACCCAGTGATTTAAAAAACTTTCTAATCTACACACACTTTTAGCTTTTTCTATCTAACTTTAACATTTGTTTTCATGTATCACCATGAAAACGTGCTCAGGAACGAGTCCCTTTGTGTGCAGGGAGAGGCCCTGGGCCTGCTCCACCTGCACCGGAGCCAGGCCCGAGGCCCTGCTGTCACCTCAGAATGATCAGCTCAGTAAAACATTCCTTAGGCTGGGTATAAGTTTAAACAAAGTGCAGTTTAAAACCAGCTAATGCATTCATTTACATTAATTAATGCATCCTAAGCTATAGTAATTAGCGGTAATTATCATTTGGCTGGAGTACAGGTAGAACTCGCTGGGAATGTGGCTGTTCCTGGGATATTCCTGCCTTTTCCACGGCACAGCACGGTGTGAAGGCACTGTGGAACAGCAGCCGCTCCTGGGGACAGCTGCAGGTCGGAGATCAATGGAAAGACTCTCCAAACCAGGATAAAAACTGATTTCTGCTGCCTTGCAGAGGTGGGGGCCAGCACTCCTCATCTGGAGAGCTGCTCTGGGCTGCCCAGAAGGACAAAAAGGGCTTTAATTTGGGTGATTTTGGAGAGCTCAGGTGGCAGAGGACAGCGAGGAAAGCCCAGGCCTGGTGGGAATGGCAGAACTTGCTCAGGAAGAAAGGCGAGCCCGGAATTCTGGAGCTCGGGGAGTCGGACCAGCCCTGCACCGGGAGGCTGGGTGGGAAAGGGATTTGTAAATTGTTTTGCAGTTGTTGACCTCCCGCTGAGTTTCCTCAGACTTGGGTCAATAATGGACACATTTATTCTCTCCTTTTTGTCGGAGAACTCCATCAGAGAGAGAGAATGGAGGTAAACAGAGCAGGGCTCTGAAAAGGGAGCAGAAAATAAGATTTTTATTGTAGCATTTGCATAATAGTCATCTTACAAAATTGCCTGGGAATAATGGGAGGAGGAGATGGGGATGAATAGGTTAAGGAGAAGGAAAGTCAATTTTTAGTGGTGTTGGAAGTGATAATGTTCTCTCCTCCCGTAGATACAAGAGGGGAGTGGGGCACGGCTCCGTGGGAGCGCTGGGGCCACAGCCCAGACACTGCCAGCTCTGCCAAAATCCCTGGGCAGGGGATGGGGATGGGATGGG
>NC_031776.1:36798709-36806030 GCF_001522545.3 Parus major | reverse complement strand
ATGGGGATGGGGATGGGGATGGGATGGGATGGGGATGGGGCTGCCCCACAGGGGCCAGAGAGCTCCAGGGATGGGGCTGCACCTCCTCTGCTGCTGCCCCTGACTGCCCTGCCTGGGGCCGTGTCCTCTCCTCCTGTCCCTGTCCCTGTCCCTGTCCCCATCCCTGTCCCTGTCCCCATCCCTGTCCCTGTCCCCATCCCTGTCCCTGTCCCTGCTCCCAGAGCCCGACCCCCTGGCTGTCCCCTCCTGTCAGGGGCTATATCCCCCCTGAGCCTCCTTTTCTCCACTTTTTAAACTCTAATTCCACTTTTTTTAAAAAAAAAAAATCATGATTGTGCTGACTGTTTGCTGATTAATTGCCTGCTGACCTCCACGTGGGTCAGTTCCAAACTCTTCAGTTCCAAACCTCAGCTGATTTCCCCGTTTTTTGGCCTTTGGTCAGTGCTTGCCCATGGTCAGAGTACTTCATTCAGGCAAAAAATTTAGGATTAAACACAACAATAATGAGCACCCACAGTTGAACTGATAGAAACACCCCTGCTTATTTGGTGCTAATTTTTGGAAGACATTGTAGGATTTGGAAAGAATTTGAATTCATGCTTGAAATGTATTGATTAGTGCGACTTAATTTTTCTTGAGCTCTCTCTGATAGCGCTGTAAATATTTTCATTTGTTACGCATAACAAAATATACATTAATCTGTCAGAATATAAATGGCTTTCTGCTGGCCACTATGGCTTGAGGGATTTATTCCAAATTCCTCGTGCTGCTGTTTGCCCCCAGGATATATAATGTATATTTTAAGGGAATGTGGATTACTGTGAGACACTTATATTATTTGTGTGATTAATATTAGTGTTACAATGAATGAGGTCCCGTGCTCTTACTTTGCTCTTAGAGTGACTTAATCATTTCTCACCATGGCAAAGTCATCTTAATAAAACATTCCACCCAGTAGTTTGTTTTTGCCTCAGATGTGACAAATGTGGCTGCGGCAGGATGTGGATTTTCTGTTATTAAATGCAGAGTATCGTGAATTGAATTCCCTGTCCGCCACATCCACGATGTCCTCCCGGAGCAGGGGCAGCCCCAGCCCCAGCCCGTTCCTCCCAGCCCTGCCGGGACAGCGCAGGGGACCACGGTGACACGGGGGTGTTTTTAAAGTTCATTCCTCGGCACAACTGACTCATTCCCAAAGTTCTGGATGCGGAATTTCACACTCTGGAAAAGGTCAGGCCTGTGGAGGAGTAGTTAAAGTTTCATGGGTGTAATTTGCCAGGGATGTGCGGGAGCGCAGAGCTCGGCACCCTGCTGGAACCAGCCCTGCAGCCTGCTCCCCGTGGGGTCCCTGGGGTCCCCTGAGCCGGGGTCCCCTGTGCTGGTGTCCCCTGTGCTGGTGTCCCCTGAGCCGGGGTCCTCTGTGTCAGGGTCCCCTGTGCTGGTGTCCCCTGAGCCGGGGTCCTCTGTGTCAGGGTCCCCTGTGCTGGTGTCCCCTGTGCCAGTGTCCCCTGTGCCAGTGTCCCCTGTGCCAATGTCCCCTGTGCCAATGTCCCCTGTGCCAGTGTCCCCTGTGCCAATGTCCCCTGTGCCAGTGTCCTCTGTGCCGGGGTCCCCTGAGCCAGTGACCCTTGAGCCAGTGTCCCCTGTGTTGGTGTCCCCTGTGCTGGTGTCCCCTGTGCTGGTGTCCCCTGTGCCTGTGTCCCCTGTGCTGGTGTCCCCTGTGCCCATGTCCCCTGTGCCCATGTCCCCTGTGCCCGTGTCCCTCTGTGCCAGTGTCCCTCTGTGCCAGTGTCCCCTGTGCCAGTGTCCCCTGTGCCTGTGTCCCCTGTGCCAGGATCCTCTGTGCCAATGTCCCCTGAGCCGGGGTCCCCTGTGTCAGGGTCTCCTGAGCCAGTGTCCCTTGTGCCAGGATCCTCTGTGCCAATGTCCTTTGTGCCAGTGACCCCTGTGACAGTGTCCCCTGTGCCCATGTCCCCTGTGCCTGTGTCCCTCTGTGTCAGGGTCCCTCTGTGCCAGTGTCCCCTGTGTTGGTGTCCGCTGTGCCGGTGTCCCCTGAGCCAGTGTCCCCTGTGCCTGTGTCCCCTGTGCTGGTGACCCTCTGTGCCAATGTCCCCTGTGTTGGTGTCCCCTCTGCCAGTGTCCCTCTGTGCTGGTGTCCCCTGTGTTGGTGTCCCCTGTGTTGGTGTCCCCTGTGTTGGTGTCCCCTGTTCCGGTGTCCCCTGTGTTGGTGTCCCCTGAGCCGGGGTCTTTCCATGCTGGGGACCTGTCCCCCCCAGCCTCGTCCCCTCCTGAGCCTCCCCTCCGTGCTCTGCTCTCCTGCCCCGTGTCCCAGCCCTGCCTGGGGCCAGCCCCCGCTCCCTGGGGAGCCTTTGGAGGTTGGAACGTTCCCCAATGGAATCTGGACCTTGGCACGGGCTGGCAGGTGGCCAAGGGGGTGCTTTTCCCATCAAACTGGAGGATCCCTGTCACGGGTCCAAGCGTGTCCCCTGCTGTGTGATCAGTTAATCATTTAATCAGATCACTTTTTAATTGCTGTCGGAGCCTTCATGGCCAAATCATGGAGCTGCTCCTGGGGCTGCCCTTCTGCACAGGGCTTGCAGAGATGCCCCAAACTGGAGCTGAGTGGCCAAAGGCTTGAGGTGCTGTGCTCTGTCCTGGGCAGGGCGAGGTCAGGGATGACCAGGGTTTGTAGCAGCACAATTACAGAGTTACAGAATTACAGTTAATTACAGAATTACAGTTAATTACAGAATTACAGAGTTACAGAACTACAGATTTACAGAACCTCGGGAGGCTTTGGGGTGGAAAGGACCTTAAAGCTGCTCTCCTGCCATAAAGGGGACACCTCCCACTGCCCCAGCTTGTCCCCAGCCTGGGAGGGGCTTGGAGCACCCTGGGACAGTGGAAGGTGTCACTGCCCATGGCAGGGCCTGGGACAATCTTTAATGTCCTCTCCAGTCCCTAATTCTGGGATATTTACCCCTAAAACGTCACCCCTGTCCCCGTGGTGCCCCGTTCTGTCGGTGCTGCGCTCCGGCACAGCCAAGGATGGATGTTGGGACAGCAGAGTCCCCTCTGCAGAGGTTGGGAACACCTGGTGTGGTGGGAACGGGGCCTTTGTGAGGGAGCAGCTCTGAAAAGCGGCTCTGACACCGCACACGCGCTTTACGCTTTAAAGGACTTAAAATTATCGAGGTTCCAGGGAGAGCCGTCTGCACCGCCGAAGAATGATGCTGGTAATTACAATAAATTCATCCAGGATACGGTGGACAAGAGCTTTAAAAACTTCAGAAACATCAATTAAAGCCCAAGTTCTGTGCAATAAGCATCAAAAATTGATAAAAAACTCAAATTTAGGTTTTTAGATTTAGTGTTTAAATCAATCAACTGCAAACAAGATTTAATTAAAGAATATTATTTCAAAGTGTAATTACCTACTGGGATTAGAATGAACCTCTATTGCCCATAATGTTCTCCTACTGTGATCCCACACTGAAAAATGTTGAGTTTTAGATTAATATGCATCTTGTAAGTACAAGTCCTAATCTCAATCTTAAAGGACATTTAAAACACACTTGGAACCTTCTATGCAATCAAGCACAGTGTGACTACAATGTCCACCATGCTAAATTTGTGATTACATTTTTTATGTGCATGATTTAAATCGCTTTAGCAGCCGTCCAGGGAGCATTTTTCCCTGCATATTAATTACACAAAGGCTTTGTCATGCGAGGGCTGGCCGGTCACGCTCTGTAATCCGGCTCTGCCCACGCTGGGAGCCCCAGATGTGGCCCTGGGGAGCCACCAGGGGCTGGCCCGGGGCAGCATCACTCACCTGGGCACATCTGCAGAGGAGCAGCCCAAAAACCTGCAGTGACAACAGCATCTTCCCAAAGGAGCACGGGGAAACAGCTCCTGCATCCTGCCAAAATCCTGGAAAAATGACCACAAACCAACCCCAGTCCTCACCCAGAGAGAGACTGGCACTCTTCTCATTCCAGCTACTGCTAGTCAAAACTACTCATTATATTTTTAGCTACTTAATTTTTTTTCCTTTCCATCTAAATATCCTTTTTTTTTCCCCCCCCTACAAAATTAACTCATTGGTCTAATTGTTTTCTATTTTTAATCTGTTCCTCTTACTGGGATCAGCTTGCAAGAGATTTGCTGCACAATGCTGTAAATCGGCCAAGGGTCCCTGCAATAAATGAGACACACGGTTTTTTAGAATTTACTTCAGCAGTTTGAAACCCAGCTTTTATATCACCTATGGAAAATGATATCTGAGGGTAATTTTAGGAATTTGGGAGCCTGGAGTATCCTCGCTCTCCAGGCTGGACCCTGCTCACCTCACAACAGAGAGCTCAGGATTTGCTGCTTTAGTTTAGGCACAGACCAGATTCTGCAATCCTTAATTATTTCTCACTTAGGAAACCTTTAATTGAAGCCATAACTAGACCATATTTTTGTTATTCTAATGATATTCCTGGGACTAATCACATCCCAGAGACAGCCTTGGAACCTCTGCTCCCTCTCCTCTTGCACAGGAACAACGTGAGGACAGCGAGACTCAGAAATGTGCTCAGAGATTTAAAAAAACTCTTTTGGCAAATCCCAGATTCACCTGGGCTGGGAAAACCCCTGGGAAACGTCGAGCCCAAGCATTCCCAGCACTGCCCCACATCCCCAGTGCCACATCCACGGGGCTTGAGATCCCCCCAGGGACGGGAGCTTCGCCTCTGCCCAGCCTCAGCTGTTCAAAGGCAGCTCCTCTTCCTCTCCATTTCCCCTCTTTTACACTGATATTTTATTCATTCACCAAAATAAATGAATAATATTCATTTACCAAAAGTGAGAAGATAAAATGAAAGCAAACCCACGTGGAAAATGGATTTGTGTTGTTCCAGCCCTCGGCCAGCACTGGGAATGTTTCTCAGCCTGAGGGGAAGGAAAGCCCCAAACCCTTTTCCACAAAACCTGGAGCAGGATTTGTTGTGGTTCTGCCACCTGAAAGCTGAGGAGCGTTTGCAGCACAAATGTGCTGGAATTCTGGGCTGGGTCCAGCTGCTGGAAGGTCAGGGAGTGATGTCTGTGCACACTCAGAAAGAGAAACAACTTCAATTGTATCAGTTTAGTGGAAATTCTTTTTATTCCCTATTTATAAGATTTTTGATACTGCACCAATAGGGAAATTGGGAAGGAAAACATCATTTCATGGTGAAAATCCTGCTTTGTTTGGCTTTGACATACCCAGATTTCCTGTTTGATTTTCTTTCACACATTAGACATTGTTCTTCAGAGGCTGCCAAAACTGTGAATTTGGCTGTTATTTCGTTTTTCCCCATAACATGATCAGACCAACCATCACACACAGATGTTTAACATCTATTCTTGGTAATTCCTGCTTTTCTTGGTGTGAACTTCAGAGGAACTGGCTGTGTCCCTGTCTGCCAGGGCACACTGTGGGATGGCTGGGACACCAAAATCCTAAAATCCTAAAATCCTCAAGGTTGGAAAAGACCCCCAGGACCAGGGAGAGCAACCTCCCACTGCAACAGGCCCAGCCCAGCCAGTGCTGCTCTCCTGGAATTCCAACACAACTTTCTTTCCCCTGAAACTTATGCTAAAAAGCCAGAGAGATTTTTGAAGTGAAAATGCCATTTTCATGCCTCTAATGTCTTTTATGGTGCCTTCTAATAGAGGTGCACATTAATGAAATCTCTCCTCGCAGGTTGGGAAGCGATTTTTCTTGCCAACCCACCCCAAAACGTTGGCCTTTTCCATTAAATTTTAATCAGTCTCGAATTTTGAAATCTCAGCATAAAGCTCTTGATATCGGGCTCCTTTGATAAATTATAAAGGTAAACTTTAATGAACAGTGAATGGGATCACCTTTGCTACTTGGGGGTAATAGAATAAAAAAGCAAACAAACACATTTTTCTTACTGCCACATGCCTCTCCTTAATAATAAGTTTTGTGTCTTCTGCAGAAATGGATGCTGGATAAAGTCTCATTAAATTAGCTGAGTGATGGAATAAATGCACAGCCCGTGGCTCTCCAGTCCAGAGCAAACCGAGCAAGGGGCTGATATCTCCGAGTTCTGCTTATTTACACATGCCTCGGACTCTTCTCACAGATATGTAAATTATCCTGGTTAAAACTAAATGCTAAAGTCTACACCATTAGTCTTCCACTTCATGATCTCCACATGGGGCTGTTAGAGGGATAATGTACCATACAATACACGGTTTACTTTTAATTAATAGAAAAAAAAAGTGAAATGAATATTAAATGTAGCTTAATGTGAAAGAAACCTCAAAGCAGTACGGTTGTTTTGTGTTGGTTTTCTTGGGGTTTTTTTTCTGGGGTTTTTTTTTGTTGTTTTTTTTAAAAATTATTCAGCTCTGCTTTGGCAGCAGGGAATAAGAAATGTGGTAGGAGGCTGGAAACATCCTGAAAGCCTGGGAAAAGGAGAAAAGCAGGGAAAGGCACTGGGAAAGGGAGGTCAGAGCCTGCTGTGTGCCCTGGAGGGGGTGTCTGTCCAGGGGGCTCTGTCTGAGCTCCCAGATTCCCAAGGATGGGAAAGCTCCTGCTCTCGGTGGGAATCCTACCCCAGCACCTAAAGCAGGAATTGAGGGCTCTGCTTGGTCAGAGCTCCCAAAATTCCAGGGATGGGAAGGCTCCCACTCCCTGTGCACCCTGTGGGAATCCTACGCCACCACCTAAGGCGGGAACAGCAGAATCTGGTATTAAATCTTAATATAAAACCACCTCATCAAACAGAAGCATTTAATTAAAACACAAGATCTGTTTGTCTGCGTTATAATTCAACGTGTCAGAATTAATGCCCCTGTTTTTAATAAATAGAATTACCGATTCACAAACAGTTTATCACACTGTTCCCAACGCCAGGATGGAATTTTAATTATATCCCATTATTTATTGCGACCAAACGAGCGCGTTGTGTTTGCCGAGAGCACGAGTCGGGGTTTAGGAAGAAAAGCCCTGCTAAGTGGCAGGTTCCTCGGGAGCATCCCCTTTGTCTCCCAGGGCTCACCTGGGAGCAGGTGGGGATGTGGGAGTGAGACAAAGGCTGTGCAGGCTTTAGGAGATAACGAGGCGCTCGCTGTGCCGCTGATTCGGGAGATTAAAGGGTTTGAACTAAAGCCTGAAATTAGCGACTCCTCATCCCTCTCCCGAGCCAAACCAGGGCTCTGCATTGAAATAAAAACCGAGTTCTGAATCCTTTTCAACGGGGAGAGGGGGAAACCCAAACACTGCTGCTGGGTGCTGAGGGATTCACGTTCCTCACCGGCGTGT
>NC_031776.1:36796930-36798263 GCF_001522545.3 Parus major | reverse complement strand
GCACCAGTGAAACCCCAAACCTGTCCTGCTCTTGGGAATGGCACCAGTTAAACCCTAAAACCAGCCAGGACCTGCCAGGACCTGCCAGGGTGTGTCAATGCCCAGGACCTGGAGCACTGGGAGAGGGGAGGGCTCTGCTGGGAAAGCCCAGGGAGACACCTGGGGTCTGCAGTGGGGCAGCAAATATCAAAGAGCTGGGTGGGAAGGGAAATCCAGGCTCTGGTTCCTGGGGAGAATTCACAGACAGGAGGGGTTAGATGGGATATTGGGAACTGGGAATTCCTGGCTGGCAGGGTGGGGAGGGCTGGGATGGAATTCCCAGAGCAGCTGGGGCTGCCCCTGGATCCCTGGAGTGTCCCAGGCCAGGCTGGACACTGGGGCAGCCTGGGACAGTGGGAATGTCCCTGCCATGGCAGGGTGGGATGGGATGGGCTGGGAATCTGGGATTCCATGGAGTGGGTGCCATGTCCCCTCTCAGACTCCTGGATTTCCATGAAGGGCTGACCTGGGTAAGGTAACAACCAACATTCCCATTTCAGAGGGAGTGTGAGGAATGTTTAAAGAACACCATCCCTTTTTAGGGGTGGAAATAACACCACTATTCCAAAACCTGCATTTGCCAGGGATTGGCCATTGTGGAAAAAAACAAACACCTAAAAACCAAAACCAAAGATCAGGATTGCAAACATTTATTTAAATGGTACAAAATCATGTTTGTTCAGGAACTTCAGGAGGTGCAAAATTGGATTTATTTTTGGTGAAATCCAACGATCAGCAATGAAGCATTAAGCTGCATTGATTTCTCTGGGGTTCCTGAAGTGGGTCACAGTTTGGGAGGCTTTTAAGGGCTTTTACATGCTCGTGGTTTTTTCCCAGCCGTGTTTGTTTGTGGCAGCCCCACCAGGCTCCTCTGGGAGGCAGCTGCTGGTGCTCCAGCTGAGCCCAGCCCCAGCCAGGGCTCCCCACGGGGGTGACAGTGCCACCCCCAACTCCGGCCCGAGTGGGACACCTGGCAGGGACAGCAGCACCTGTGGGGAGGAGAGAGCCACAATTCCCTTTATCAGGAGCAAAGCAGCCCTCAGGAGGGCAAAACTGGGTGTTTTAGGGGAAGCCCTGGGGACAGGAGGGTTCAGCTATCAGCTCCTTATTTTGCCGTGGAACATTTGTAATTATCCGTGAGCTGGTTTTTGCTTGAAAGCTGTTTTTTGTGCTAAGATATGATTTTGAGAGCCACTGAGGCTGCTGAGAGCTCGTGTTCTGCTTGGCTCTGGGGGAAGGGGAACCAGAGTCACTTTTTGCTTGGTTCCACTTTCCGAGCAGCAGCCAGAGGGTC
>NC_031776.1:36792603-36795980 GCF_001522545.3 Parus major | reverse complement strand
GCTGGGTTAGGGTTGTGATGTCCTGGGGACACCCTGAGCTGGGTTAGGGCTGTGCTGGGTTAGGGTTGTGATGTCCTGGGGACACCCTGGGACGTGGCTCAGTCCTCACCTTGCAGCAATTGTTACTGCTGCCTTCCAAAGCATTACACCAGGGACAGGGCTGGGGGCAGCCTGACAGCGTTTGAAGCTGTTGGAGTGGCAAAATGAGATTTATAGAACTTCACACCTTCTGTTCTCCACACCCTGGGCACGTTCCAAGCTAAACTGGTGCTTTTGGAATGTTTTGGTGTTCCAATCCTGGGTGCTTTCCGTGGCTGGGTTATTGGCTGCCCCTCTGGGGATCCAAGGCTCAGGGGGAAGCCTGGGAATCTCGGAGTCTTGGATGCTGTGAAGTTAAGGGGGAGCTCAGAATCTCCATTGCTTTTTGTGTCCTGGGATGTGGCTGTAAAAGCTGGGCAGGTTTATCAGGGTGCAGTGAGATATCAAAGTGCTGGCCCGCTCTGGATTGGCCTCTTCCATGAGGATTTGGACTGCAGGGGGAAGGCTAACTAATTAATCTGTAATTAATCTGTGCCTTTGGGAAAACATCTGCACAGGTTTGCTGGTCAGAACTGGTGTTTGGAGCCTGAGAACTGGGAGCCTTGGTGGCTGGTTTTACTCAAAAAGGGTATTTTGAGCAGCAGAGTCCGAGGGGAGTGGGACAGCAATAAAGAGCTGATTTCTCTTTGGTTTGTGCAGTCTTGCACTGGTTTACACCTCTGTGCCTTGGGTTTCTGAGAGCTGCAGTGAGTGGAGCTCTCCAGCCTGTGTGGGTGAGCCTCTCATTCCCTTCTCCCGAGGAACGAGGGACAGGACAAGAGGAAATGGCCTCCAGTTGTGCCAGGGGAGGTTTGGGTTGGATCTCAGGGAAAATGATGGATTTTCCTCCCCTGAACGGGCTGCCCAGGGCAGGGGTGGAGTCCCCACGGCTGGAGGGAATTACAGCCCTGTGGATGTGGCACTGGGGACAGGGACAGTGCTGGCCTGGGCACTGCTGGGGTGCTCTTGGGGGAATTCTCCAAGGGAGCCTGTCCTGTGCAGTTCCCTTGCAGCATCCCCGTGGGCCAGGGACACCCAGGCAGGGCTGGGTGCTTGAGGAGACCCACAGGGGAATTATCCCCGGCAATTCTGTGTTTCCCTCACAGTTAGAGACAAACAAATGGAAAAGTGTGCAGGCTCCTGGTGCAGTCCAGGGCCACAAACTGCAGATAACGTCAGGGCTCTCCTGTTTTACACCAAACTGCTGGGAAAGTGAGTCAGAGCTCACTGCCAGCCTCTGCCCTGCAGGAATGCAGAGTTCTGTAACAAACCTCCCGTTTCAGGTGGCTGGGGCTCCCAAAAGCCACAGGAAATGTGTTTACAGCCGAGTCTGTCCCAAGGCTGTAACAAATGCAGCAGATCCCCCTGGGACCCCCTTTCCCTGCTGCCTTCAAAGCCGAGGCACAGACAGTGCTGTGCTTGGGTTGTGCCTCGGGCACTGTTGTTGGGGAAGAAGAAAAGCAGATTAATTCACTTCACCAGGCTTCCAGAGCTTTCCTTCTGAGCCTGCTCTAGGTAGAGTTTGCATTTCCTAAATAACAGGACCCGGAGCTCTGGCCTGGGAGTCTCCTCAATGCTGCAGAGTTTAACTTCAGCACAGAATAAAAGCCCTCTCTGTTGGCTCGCCGTGTTTCAGTTGCTTGGGTGTTTTTTAGTGCCAGCAGGAGGAAAAGCAGAGCCCTGGCAGAGCTCAGAGGGGGATACAGGAGGGATTGGAGTGCATTCCAGCAGCTGGGATCAGCCTGTAATGGGATCATGGAACACCCAGAGCAGGAAGGGACCACGGGATCTGTCCCACAGCCCCTCCCCAGGCCCTGTCTCTGCATTAGCAGGATGAGAGGATGGGAGAAGCTCCCGTTCCCTGGGCAGGACGAGCTCCTGCTGGCCTGAGGGCTCTCCTGGTGCTCATCCCATTCTCCAGCCGTGACAGCCAACCCTGGATGTTGTTTGCTCTCAGCCAGCCTCATGCAGGATGGTTGGATTCCCTTCCAGTGAGGAAAATAAATCTATTTAAACCTGCCTTTGGTGGACCCTGAGCACAGAGGTTTTACAGACAGCAGGGCAGTCTGAATTCCGTAGATGGGAGCGTTATTTGCGAATAAATGCCCTTCGTAGTCTGGAAAAATTATT
Organism: Parus major; assembly: GCF_001522545.3. NCBI lineage: Eukaryota > Metazoa > Chordata > Aves > Passeriformes > Paridae > Parus > Parus major. The sequence continues at coordinate 36,793,772 of NC_031776.1, read as the reverse complement.
ATTCAGGATGTCTTCCCATCTCACAGGTGAACTATGAACTAATGGTTCCTTTTTGCATAGTTCACTTGACAAAGAATTGGTAGATTTTCTGTGTAATTTGCTATTATCCTAAAACTCTCAGCAAACCAAAATGCCAACCTGGGTTTTAAAATGTGATGTGTTTGAAAATGGAAATTTGACCACTCCAAATAGCAAAATCTTCATTTCCATTAGGATTTTTATGAACTGTCTGATTATAGATCAGAAAAACTCACACTGTTCTCCAGCCTCCTGCGATGCACAGACAAAATGATGAAAACAAAGGCAATTATTTGTCCTGGGAATGGTGAGTTTCATTTGCAGCTTTAGTGGAGAATTTGGTCACATTGAGGGTATTACAGTGCCCAGGATTTATTTACTTTGAAAGGCCAGAGGAGCCCCTGAGCCCTTGGGCCTCTCTGTCCCAGGAGGGGACAGAGTGGGAGCTCCCAGGTGGGATATTGTTAATAGTGGGCTGTGTCCACAGCTCCCTGACACGGTGACAACCACAGGGACTTTGGGGTGTCACTGTGAGAAGAGGCAGGGCCTGGGCAGTGCCACGTCCTCCCCTTGGGCTGCACAGTGGCCATCATCGGCAGGGAGGGGTGTCCCCATGGGGACAGCAGGGAGGGGTGTCCGGGCTCTCCAGGGACACCCTGGCAGCGGGAGAGGGACTGGGGACAAGGGATGGAGGGACAGGAGCCAGGGAATGGCTCCCAGTGCCAGAGGGCAGGGATGGGTGGGATATTGGGAATTGGGAATTCCTGACTGGGAGGGTGGGGAGGGGCTGGAATGGAATTCCCAGAGCAGCTGTGGCTGCCCCTGGATCCCTGGCAGTGTCCCAGGCCAGGCTGGACACTGGGGTTTGGATCCACCTGGGACAGTGGGAGGTGTCCCTGCCATGGCAGGGGTGGCACTGGATGGATTTACTGTCCTTTCCCACCCAAACCATTCCAGGATTCTGTGACGTTGCGGGGATGTGAATTCCCTCCCTGTCAGTTTTCGCCTTTCCCCGCGGGGTTTATCCCGGTGAGCTGGCTGCAGGAGCAGCGTGTCTGCGAGCAATAGCTGCTGCTGCCGTGTCCCTTTGGGCTTGGCTTGGGGCTCCTTCGGGCCTCCTGCCCCGCTCTGCCCAGCCCGAGCTGCCCGAG
>NC_031776.1:36789463-36791749 GCF_001522545.3 Parus major | reverse complement strand
TGATGAGGAAGGTTTTGGCTGCTGGGGGTGATTTGATGAGGAAGGTTTTGGCTGCTGCTCCTCCTCGGCACGGCTCTGGACCCGCTCTGCTGAGATTTCCATTTCTCCATTTCTCAGGGTTTTGCCGTGGTTGGGGTTGCTATTAATTATTTAACTCTGTCAATAGGCAGGCAAATTAATTCCAGGGGAGTTTTCATTTCTTATGAACTCTTGAGGGTCTGGACTTGAAGGTGGCTGGGCACTGTCCAGGCTCCCCAGGGAATGGGCACATTCCCAAGGCTGCCAGAGCTCCAGGAGCACATGGACAGCACTGCCAGGGGTGCTCAGGGTGGGAATTTGGGATGTCTGTGGGGTTGGATCAATGATCCTGCAGGTCCTGTCCAGCTTGGGGTGTTCTGTGATCCTTCAGAAAATAATTTCTGCTTGTGCCCGGAGCAGGGTGGGTTCTAGAGCAAGGTTAGGGGTAATTACCCGCAGTGTTTGTGAGTTTTGTGCGTTTGGCCGAGGCTGGAATGAACTGTGTGGGTGCTGACTTCCAGCCCTGGGCCTTCCCTCGGGAGCCCCTGCCAGGAGCAGGTGCTGCCTCAGCTGGGCTCGGATTTCCCTGCTCTGAGCTCCCAACAGGGCCTTGGAGAGCCGCAGGAGAGGGCACTGGCAGCGTGGCTGGGGGTTTTCCACACCCACAAAGGTGTTCAGTGTGCAGCTGGCTCGCTGCAGCCCAGGTTCCTGCTGTGGAGGGGCTGCTGGAGCCCACCCTGCCAAGGGGGAAACTCTTGGGAGCTGCTCACTCCCACCTCTTCCCACAGTGACTTCTCTCAGCTTCCGTAAATCCCTCTCTTCTGACCCTTGCAAGAGACCCCAAAGCTTTGGAATTTAACCCCTGACAATTCCTAAGCAGTCTGTCCTCCCCCTCCACATTTCTGGGTTTCCTCCTGCCCTCCCTTCCCAGCTCTGGCTCCACACAAATGCCAGCGATGGGGGTGGGCGGCTGTGGCCCTTGCAGGGGCCGAGTCCTGATTTCAAACAGAGAAATTATCCACGTGAAGTTGGGATTTCCCTCCTGGGGGGCTGGGGGGGTTCCCTATTTCACCTTTCACTGCTGCTCTGGGATACAGATGCATTTTGCAAATTACTATTGGGGTTTTTTAAATAGGTGTGGTGACTTGCATGTGAAAATCCAAGCTCTTAAGCCCCACATTTATTCTGTCCAATTTTTCTGACAAAGGGAAAAAAAAAATCTTAAAAGGTTTTGCTTTGAGTCCTGTACCTTTTAAAAATTTATTTAAGGGCTTACACAATGATTTCTGTTTAAGCAGTCAATAGAAAAGATAAGTGCCAGAGCTCAATCTCAGAGAATGAAAGTGATTTTTGCCTTTTAGGGAAATTTCAGAAATAAAAACCCTGAGTATTCCTCCTATTTATTATTTTCATATCACTACTTTTTTTAAATTTATTTCTTTTTTTAACCTGAGTAGTTTTATATCAACAGACTCCTGATAATCTGAGCATAGTGGAGCTCCTTCTGAGTGAAGAGACACTGCAGAGTATTGGAAATGGCCATTTCCAGTGCTCTGATGCTATTCCCAATCCTAGGGCACAGTAATAATGAGTATAAAATCCTCAATGATGTCAGGAAGAATCTTCCCCTGTGTGTGCCAAGACCTGTGTCGCTTCTCTTGACTTTCCCCGATGACAGCCAAGGACCGTGGAGTCATTTTAGGCTGTTGGGATGCAGGATCTGGGATTCTGAGGGTTTTCTGTGATCAGTGTTTGGAGCTGCGATAGGCGCAGCCTCGGCTCACGTCCAGGGGGGTCATTCCCGTGGGATGGGGCTCCTCCTTTGTCTGCCGTGTGTTTTTAGCACATTTTTGTGCTCCGGAGCAGACTCCCCGCTGCGGCAGCCGTGCTTTGGGAGCGCAGCGGACACTGTCCCTTTGTCCCGGGCACAAGGCGTCCCTGTGTGCCCGGCCGGGGGTGGTGGCCCTGTGACTCAGTGTCACCCGCCCGGCCGCGCTGCCCGCCGGCGTGTGCCGGTGCCACCGGGGTGGGGGCAGCCGCGCCCACGCTGCCCGCCACCGGCGCCCTGCGGCTTTCCCTTCTGTTAAACACGACTGGAAATAGGACTGGGGATGCTCCTGTGTCCCCCAGAGCTCCTGAGGGGAGCACGAGCTGTGGTGGTGTCACTGAGGACCCTTGGCATGGGGCGTTGGCCACTGGCCCCGTGGCCCCATCCCTGTGTCCCCATGGCCTTATTCCCGTGTCCCCATGAATCCATGGCCTCATCCC
>NC_031776.1:36785995-36788951 GCF_001522545.3 Parus major | reverse complement strand
ATGAATCCATGGCCTCATCTCTGTGTCCCTATGAATCCATGGCGCGGTCCCTGTGTCCCCACAGCCTCATCCCCGTGTCCCCATGGCTTCGTCCCAGTGTCCCCATGAATCCATGGCCCCATCCCAGTGTTCCCATGAATCCATGGCCTGGTCCCTGTGTCCCCATGGCCCCATCCCTGTGTCCCCATGGCCCCATCCCTGTGTCCCCATGGCCCCATCCCCATGTCCCCGTGTCCCCATGGCTCCATCTCTGTGTCCCCATGAATCCATGGCCTCATCCCAGTGTCCCCATGGATCCATGGCCCCATCCCGCTGCTCCCTCCCAGGCTCCAGCATCACTGCAGCCATGGAGAGATCCCCTTCACCGAGGGACTGCAGGATAGAAATCCCAAAGGTTAATCTATCCATTATTATAAATATTTATAAATGGGTTGGATAAATCATACTGTGTAATTATCTACCTAACTAGTCAAGCCATTAGGACATTAAATAGCACAAATCAGAACTCATTTGGTTCATCATGAGCCTGATATTGTTATGAAACAGCTGAGCAGTGCTGTGAACCTTTCAGGGCTCTCAGGCCAGGGAACTTCAGCTGTGAGGGGTGGTGGGCCTGGAAAACTGGGAAACCAGGGGGGTTTGGTTAAAAACTGATTGTCTGCAACAGGCACTGAAAGGTTTCGTCAGCATACAGTCAAGTGTGGACTGACCAAGAAAACTGAGATGTGGTGCTGGAACTTCTCCTGGCTCTGTTTGCAGCCTTTCAGCTCTGCTGCTCACACAAAATGCATCCAGCATGAATTGGTGCTGCTTGTGGTGATGGATTGATTCCAGGACAGGCAGCACCTGCTTTGGCCTCAAGGCTTTTGGGAATATCCCAGCCAAGCGCACAGACACTGCCCCTAAGGAGCTCTCCCTGTGTGCTTTCCATGCAGGTAATTCCCAAACTCTGAGGGAATCCTCCAGCTATTCCTTTAATGCTCCTAAAGCCGTGGGTAACAGCCAGCTGTGAGCCTCGTGCTGCTGGGGGTGGGTTGTGGCCCACAATTCCAGCATTCCTGGCACTGTGAGGAGCCTGCTTTCCAACCTTCCTGTCGGTGATCCCCGTGTGTCCCTTCCAGTTGAGGACATTCCCTGATTTCCCCCGCCTTTCCCATTCCAGGGTGGGAGAGGAAATGCTGGGATTTGATGGTTTGTTGGTGCTGGGCAGCTGAAGGAGAGGCCCAGGGGCTGCACCTCAAACCGAGCTGGGCTTGGGCTTTTACATTTCACACAACTGCCAGCAACAAATCCAGCCCAAAACCCCAAACAAAACGGGGGATGGCTGTGGAATTATCCAAAGCAACACAGCTCAGGCCTCGTGGATATTTCAGGTGGGGATGAGGCAGGAGTTGGATTGCTGGGGATGGATTCATGGATGTGGCAGGGAAAAACCCGTGACAGGACCACGTGGAAATGGTGCTGGAGTGGATTAGCAGGATTCCTCAGTTGGAATCATCAAACACTATTTATCTTGTCTCTTGACTAATACCTTTATGGTATTTCCACTCAAAGCTGAGTTCTGTAAATGAACAAATTTTGATTTTTCCAGACCAAGCTGGAGTTTCCCTCACCCCTGGCTCGGCTGGGTGGTGGGAGCAGCTGCCCTGGAGCCCCTGGCTTTGGGCTGGCACTGGCAGGATTGCACTATTCCCAAATTCCTGTGTGCTTTGTGGCTGCTCCTGGGGACAGAGCAGGAATGGGAGGTGTCCGGGGCATGGGTGACCCTGGGGGTGACACAGGCAGTCCTGGAGGTGACACAGGTGGCCCTGGGGATGACACAGGCGGCCCTGGGGATGGCACGGGTGGCCCTGGGGGTGGCACAGGTGGCCCTGGGGATGGCACAGGCTGTCCTGGTGTGGCAGGGAGGCACAGCAAGGATGCTGCTGCTGTGTTTGCAGAGTTTCCTTCCCCGAGAGTGCCCTTTAAACTCCAGCTTGGCACAGTCTGGGGCCAAGGGCTGGGATTGGCAGCGCAGGCACCCAGTGCAGGAGCAGCCTGGGGGTACCAGCAGCTGACACCCCCCAGGCAATGCCGCTCCAGCACCGAGATCTGAGCCAGCAGCTCGGGGGTGCAGCACCGAGCTCGCTTGTGGGGCTTGGTTTGCTGCTTTCTGTGCACAAATTGGAGAAACGACTCTGCTCTGACATTTAAATAACAGCGATGAAAAGTAGGCAGGAACTCCTCGGGAGCGTGTTCTTCTCCTGGTGGCTGCATGCAGCTCCCACCGGCACTGCAGGGGATTTTGCAGATGTGTCTGAGGAAGAAAAAACCTTTTGCATTGCATAACCAGCCTGAATTTCTCTGGAGACCAGCGGCTCCTGAAGCAGTTGGTGGAAATTGCTGCATTTCACAAGTTTTTTGTTTTACCTGCGCATCAAACTCCAACTTGTATTTTTATTCCCCCAGTATATTGCACAGCCTGCTTCTGGGGAAAAGCTGCCTCCACATTCCGGTTAAATCGTGTTTCACACTGTGCCTAAATACATTTAGTGAGATGAGATTCAAACAATTAAATATGTCTTCCATGATTTTCCCTCTGTTCGTCCAGTAGCCTAATAATTATCCCAACTCTTTTAATATGGCTTGCACGGTGTTGTCAATTTATTTAGTTGGAATTAGCTTTCTATTTCTTCTTGTAAGTGTTGCCTGTTTACTTAACAATATTTGGCTTTGCCTAATGATATGTACAGAAGACAGGGCTAAGTGGAACATCAGCTGTTTACATCAGCTCCAACAATTAATGCATGTTAATTTTTAATTACAGTGATTGTACTGGAGGCAGAATGTATGTTTTCTCACAGAACAGATGTAGCAGTCAGCTTTGCTGGGGAACAGGCAGATCGATGGGCTGGGGCTGCTGCCAGCCCTGCCAGGGGACAGCTCCAGAGGGAGGGAGGGAGGAGGGATGGATGGA
>NC_031776.1:36781782-36784270 GCF_001522545.3 Parus major | reverse complement strand
GATGGATGGCTCTCCTGGACACTGTCCCCAGGAGCCACAGCAGGGACACTGGAGAACTCCAGGGCCCTCACCCACAGCTTTGGGCTCCTCTGCTGGGTTTGTTCCCTGAGCAGGCTGGAAGCAGCGCCCATCCTGGTGGGTTTTGTCTCCTGTGACTCCCAGCTCTGCTCCCAAGGAGCCTGGGAGGGACAGGGCAGCAGAAAAGCTCGATTTGGGTGGAGTTTACTGTAAACCTTCAGTGGGCAGCAGCAGGAGTTGGTGTCATTCCTGTCTGGGGACACTTTACCCATGAACACAACCATGGCTGTGTTTCATTGGCAGAAATGTGCTGGAGGATTTTGTTGTGTCCAAGAGCAGCTGGGAAGGGGCAGGAGCTGTGGGCTGGGGGGGTCAGGGTGTGGCAGGCCCCGGGTGAGGATGGGGGTGAGACCTCAGAGCAGCTGGGGAGGCTCAGGCTCACTGAACCCCAGGGTTTGACCCAGGGAACTTCACATCCTCAGCTGGTTCAGTCTCTTGTGTCAGGCTGCTTTTGCCTTCTGCACATTTCAAGTTCTCACCAGGCAAATGCTTACAAAAAATAAACTTATCAGCATTAAAATTTTAAGCAGAAGGCTGGTGTAAATTCCAGGGAGGTGTAGGGAAATAAGAAACAATATTAAAATGTGCCTCCCCTAATTGGTGTTAAACTCATTTCCATCAGCAGAGCAGAGCTGCCAGACTGAACTTAATGCTGATCCTTGTTGCACAACATCTTCACCCCCGAGTGCTCTCTGGCATCTGTTGGGGATCTCAGCAGGTATTAAAGAATTTAAAGAGTACAAATACTGCAGGTAACAGACTTCTTGTGTATAAACCACAATATTCATCACAAAGCCACCTCATGAGCCGTAAAAATGAGTCATGGTCCCCTGACAAGGCATTATGAGCAAGTTCATCCTGGCTGTGGGGGGTTCTGCTGGTCCTGGTCCTGGTTCTGGTGTCTCAGGGGCCTGGCACAGCAGCAGTTATTGCAGAAAAGGGAAAAACACGGGCAGTGGCTCCAGGGGCAGAGAGCAGGGCGAGGCTGGGTGGATGGTGTGGAAAAGCTGTGAGGGAGGTGAGGGCCAGGCACAGCTTCCCAGAGAAGCTGTGGGGTTTGTGACCATGTACAGATGGAATAATCCTGGAGCTGGTGACTGCAGGACACAGTTCCCTGGAGAAATTCCCCATTCCTGGCAATAAACTCTCGGAGAACCTTGCTCCCTGTCCCAGCAGCAGGAGGTTAATGGGCAGGACGTGCTCTGTTGTCATCTCTGTTAGAGAAAGGACACGGAGGAGTTTGTTGATTTATTTACCTGGGACCCCAGCGGTGCTCGATGCCTGTCAGTGCTCTGGGGTTCCCGGGTCCCTCCTTTCTCCCTGTTTTCCCCTTTTCCCGGCTCTGGCAGGGCCCAGGGTGCTGCTGGGCCCGCACATTTCCCGGGCAGCCGGGGACGAGAACGCTGAAGCTGCCGGAGCTGCGGAGCAGCATCACCCAGGGAGACAATTCCCTCCCATCCGCCGGCTGCCGGGCTGAGGGCAGGGTGCTCCGGGCACTAATTGCGCTAATTGCTGTCCCTGCCGTGCCCAGGGGTGCAATGGGGTGCCTTTCATGCCGCTCCCGAGCCGAGGCTCTCTGGGGCTGCGGAATTCCCATTCCCTCGGGCCGGGATGCGCAGGGGGATGCGGCACCTCCGGCTGGGCTCCTGCTGCAGAGGGACAGCCAGGGAAACAAATGGAAATGTTCTCCAATGTTCTCTCAGCACTGGGTTTGGCTCTGGGGGTTTCACACCGAGCCTGTTGGGTGCCTTGCTGTCTCTTTTTAAGCGCCCCTCGTTCCCTGCTCCGTGCTGGGCTGGCTGTGATGCCGCAGCCCTTTGGGAGTGATGACCTCTCTGGACGTGCCTTTGTGTGGAAAAGAGCCTTCTGAAAGGAAATCAGAAATTGTAGGGGTTTTATACCCCCCCTGAAATATGTGGGGGGTTCTATACCCCAGCTCCCCGTGCCTGCAGTTCCTTTATGTGGTGCAGAAGTTTCTTGCACAGCTCTGGGTTAATGGTTACTAAAAAAGAATTGGGGTTTTTTTTGAATGCACACTTTCCTGGTGTGCAATGTTTCCCCAGGTTTTATCTCAGCCTTTCCGAACTTCGCTTCCCGGATGTTTCCCCTGATCCATCCCGACCCAGAGGGATGTGCAGGGCAGGTTCCCCCAGGGATGGTGATGCTTCCCAAAGGGGAACTGCTGCTCCCCTGCCCTGCCCTTGGAGCTGGACTGGGGAATCTCCCGTCCCTGGGGGGTGGGAAAAGGTGCTCGGGGTTTGAGAACAGCTCTTTGTTCTGAACAGCAGCAACCCCTTCAGCCAGGGCAGGAGGAGTGCCACCAGGACAGAGAGGAGTGCCACCAGGACAGGGGGAGTGCCACCAGGACAGGGGGAGTGCCACCAGGACAGAGGGAGTGCCACCAGGACAG
>NC_031776.1:36768466-36778477 GCF_001522545.3 Parus major | reverse complement strand
CTCCACGCGGGAACCACGCGGGGCTGGAATGAGCCCAGGAGCTGCCGAGCGCCGTTCCAGGCTCATCCCGCGTGTCTGAGCAGGAACCTCTTCCCTCTGCCCCGGGGCAGCCCGTGGGTCCCTGCCGGGGGATTTCCTGACTCTGACAAGGTTATTGAGGGTTTGGGAATGCTGGGTGTGAGCTCTTCATCGCTTTTGGGGGATTTTCCCCCTTTAGTTGCACACAGCCATAAATAATCGCGTATTTCCACACACTCTTTGGAAAGAGCGGGCTGAGGGGACACCAAAGTGCCCAAAAAAGGGGATTTACTCTCCATTTCTCAATAGGAATTTATGAATCCATCTGCTTTTCTCACTGCTAAAATTCCATGGTTTTGTAACCACACCTTGGATTCAAAAGTACTGAATGAATCAGGATAAATATGACCATACCATCATTAAGAATAGGATTTTTTTACATTAAAATAAAAAAAAAAATAAAAACTAATTAAAATTTTAAACATTAAATTTTTTTCCAATTATTAGTTATTTTAACTATATTATTAGTTCATTTACTGGCTGATTTGTAAAAATACCCTGCTCTGGTGGGGTTCCACCAGTGCATGGCTGTGGAGCTCTGGGCCTTAACTCCTGTTTTGGGGGCTGTGCTCAGCCTCGGGAGGGGAGGAGGTGCCCAGAAGGAGGATGCAGGGCTGGGAGCACCCCTGGAATCTGCCTGGAAAATCTCTGATTAAGCCCTGCCCTTCTGGAGGCAATTTCCTTTTAATTTCCTAATTTTACACTAAACTTTTAAATTTTTGGTTTTGTTCTCTGCCCATCAAAAAAGAATCCCTAGAATTAAAAAAGAGATAAAATTAAGCCCTGTTGACTTTTGCTATCACTATTTTGCTCTTCCAAAGGGGGAGTAAATCTGAGGGAATTTATTTTCACCCACTTGTGCAGATTTTCTCGGGGTTTTTCTCCCCGACAGGGCTTTGGCACTCGGCTGTTTTGCTCTCTCTGCCCTGGAACCAGCACAGCTGGGTTGTTTGAGCTGATTCTCTGCTCCTGCCGTGGCGGTGCTGCCCTGGAGCTGCGGGTCTGGCAGGAAAAGAACCACTCCTAGTGCTCTTTTGCAGAGGAAAGCCAGGTGATGAGGCTGCTGGATCTCAGTTTGTGTGGAAAATGAGTGCAGAGTTCCTGTCCCTGCCGTGTCCTGTGCTCACCCGGAGCTGAGCCCGCTGCCAGCCGTGCCCTGTGCGTGGCACTGGGAGCTGCAGCTCGGGCTGGGCTCCTGTCCCTCCCTGTGCCCAGGACCGGTCTCAGCTCCAGCCCAGCCACTCCAGTGACAGATTTCCCATTTCCATTGCTCCGAGTCTCGGGGCTGGAGCTGCTCGTTGCCTCTTTGGGGGAATGCAGGCACCCCAGAGCCCCCAGGGATGTGCACTCAGAGCCACAGGGAGGGATTCTCTCCCTCTGGAGCATTTCTGGGTTGCTGCCTCCGGCTGCTCTGGCTGCTGAGGAAAAGAGAAACCTTTCCGTGTTCCTCCCTCGTCGTGTCAGTAAATAAAGGAGCAGCTCAGCTACCTCGGGTTCCAGGCTGGCTGGGGCAGAAAATGGGTGGAAACCAACCTGAGTTTTTCTTTTGCAACAACAGTTCCCGAGGAATTGACATTTTAAGGAAGAGGTTTCACTTCTGAGGACATGAAAATCTATTTTCCCACCTTCATTCTTGCAAATCGCTTTGAAAGGGCAGTGCAGACCTGGAACTGGAAAATCCCAGGGCTGTTCCAGAGCAGGATTTATTTGAGGGGTGGGCTGCAGCCCAGCTCAGCAGAGGGCTGGCCTTGCCCCACTGGGGCTGTTTCTGTCTCTGGAGGTTTTTCTGCCATCGGGGTGAATCCAGTTCCCCAATCCTGGGATAACAGCGTGGGCACTTTGCCACCTGTGCTTGCCAGGAGTCCTCACCTGTGGCTGTGTGGGGCTCCTGGGGGTCAGCTCTGGGGGCAGGCAAGTGTTTTTAGGTTCCCTGTGTGCCTCTCGTGGGGACTGCGGTCGTGAATTCCCATTAATTGTTACTGCTGGTCTGTGATGGGTGCAGTGCCCGGTGGAGACACGATAGAATACAGAACTGTCCTGGCCCACAAATTCTGAGCTCTCCTGACTTCCTGAGACTCGAATCTGACCAGCTCCCAATTACCTGTACCAAAGGAAATGCAATATTTAATAAAATTTAATAAAACCCACTCCCTGCCCCGTAATCTGTGGATTTTAGGGAGAGGCCTCCTTTTGGGAGGAGGTAAAAATGAAGAAGGGTGGAAACACTTGCAGCACAAAACAGGAGACAGGGCTCCAGTTTCTTCTTTGGCCCTGCAGAATGAGGAGAGTTTTTCCTCAAACTCAGAAAGGCACAAATTTGAAGCCCCCTACTCAGGAGCAGCTTTTCCTGGGTTTTATTTCCACGGGAAAGCTGGCAGCCTGTGAACAGAGGAGGTTTATTCTGCTCCAGCAGAATTCCAGGAGTGCCTGGAGCTGCTGCAGAATTGTGGCTCCTTTTCACTCTCTGTCAGATGATCTGCTTTGTTTTCTGCAATTCCTTTTATTCTCCAAAATGTTCTGTAGCAGTGTTAGATTTCTGGTACGTGACACTGTGTTAATTTGTGGTTTTTTCTCTGTAGGAAAGCCTTGATGAGAAATTATTGCAATTTGTGAAAGCTTTATTTGTGCTGCTGATGACTCAAAAGTTAGAAATGCTGCTCTGCTGTGATTACTGGCCGTAAAAAAATGACACAAATGAAAGTGGGACTTTTTGATTCCAGCAGAAGGACTTTGTTTGAGGCAGAGAACAGAAGTATTTTTTATCATTAGCTTTCACTCATTTCAGAGGAGCTGGGCTTGTTAATAACTTTAAATGACACAATGAATCTGAAATATTAATCCACTTAGTGCTCTTCTAAGGACACGGATAAGCAAATGCCAAGCAAAAAACCCTGGGAGCTTTGGGAAAGGAGTGAGTTAAAAATGCAGACTTGGGGGCAGAGGAAACAGACAAATCCAGTGCATTTTCTTTACCTGAATGTCCTGGGAAGCTGTGCCCAAAAGGAATCCGTGTGATGCCTGCAGGAAATGCTCAGCTGGGAAGGGAAGAAGGGGTTGGCTGGGACACAAGGCTGATTCCAAAGCAGGATCCCCATTCCAGACCCATGAATGGAGCATTTTGGGAAGGCCACAGAAAAGTAGAGACCAAGAGGGAAAGTGCTGGAAGTTTCTCTCTGCAGTTTACTTTTTTTTTTTTTTTTTAAAAAAAAAGGAGTCTCAAAATGAATCTGGGAAAATTAGAAGGGGAATTTACATGGTATTTGAGGGATTTCCTTGGTTTTACAAATATTTTATCTTTTCTATTAAAAAAAACCATTAGGAGGTGTGAAAGGAAGGAGAGAAAAGGTCAGGCTGTGCTCTCGTTTGCTCTGGTCTAAGTCCAGACCAACACCTTTAATATCCGCGGAGCCGCTCTGGATTTGCGGGAGCGCGGCCGGGCGGGATCCGCGCCCCGACGGCCGCGGCTGCCTGGGCTGCTGCTCAGAGAGCACAAGGCTGCATGAAGGCACATCCTGCAGAACGTGTGGAGCGAGGAGAGGCTGTGCAACACCTCCAAACTCCGCACTTCTGGAACTGAGAGAGGGTAAAAGGCCGAGGTTTCAGGTGGGGCACGGCTGAGTTTTGTGGAGCTGGATGGAGCCAGGAATAAACTGGGTTAGGGGTGTCCATGGGTGTTGTTAGGGGATACGAAGTACAGAGAGAGGGTTCAATCAGGCAGCAGCCAGAGGTTTATTTCATGAGGTAGAAGCTTTTATTTTGGGTTTTTTGAACTATTTTTTATGAGGTGTTCCAATACAGGTTAACTGGATTGCTACAAAGAACAACGCCTCCCTCATCCCACTGGTGGGACAAGAGAAAAACACTCTCAGAACTTCTGTGTCTTTGTTTTGGGAAACCAAACCTTGCTTTTCACAACAGTCCTTGAGGGAGAAAAAGTTTCCAAAAATCTTTCCCTGGGGAACAGATCAGCCCCTGAGAGCTTGAAGCTCTCTCAGGTTCAGAAATCATGTCCACAAGTGGGAATCATGGAAACACAGCACGGCCTGGGGGGGAAGGGTCCTTCAGGATCACCCCATCCATGGGCAGGGACACTCTTTGGAGAGCTGCTAAATGAGAACTTGACATTCCTGGGAAAACAGGAGCAGGAAAAAATTGTGCCTTGGATGCTATTTGAAATGATTTTTAATACGAGTTGCCTTTGAGTTGTTAGCTTTGTGCTTTGTCAGACACAGCCACCAAGCTGAGGTGCCACAGAGCCCCTCGGGCACGGCGCTGGGAATACCCAGGGTGGTTTTGGATACAGGCAGCACATCCCGAGGCTGAGCCTGGCTCCAGCAGCAGCAGCTCACCCACTGCTGGCCGCAATCAGTGTCAGGGGAGAGGGGAGCGGGGAAAAGCAGCAGGAACTGGTGTGAACTGGGCAGGAGGAGGGGCTGGGGAGGGTGGGCACAGCAGCCTCTGCTCTCCCTTCACTCTGCATTTCCCTGCCCTGCCCTTACATCTTTCAGGAGTGAGTATTGTTTCTCTGGAGCAGCAGTAATTCGGTTCATGCATCACTGGTGTCCCTAAAACTTGTGATGCACGGCTGGTGTCATCTCTGCTCACACCAGAGAGAGGAGCTGGGAGAGCCCTGCCTTGTCTTGGATTGGTTTTAGGGGATGGAAGTTACACTTGGGCTGGACTTGCTGTGTGTTTGATTTGTGGGGAGGTTTTGTTCATTGGTTTTTCATTTCTTTTTTGTTTGTTTGTTTGTTTTCTTTAAATCTTGGGTTGTTTTTAGCGATATCTGGTCCAAGGCACAGAAGCAGAGAGCCAATGGGTGACCGTGTGTGCTCTCACATTTTAAAAATAAAAAATATTGGGTTTCTAAGTAGATTTTCCAAATGTGATCGATTTTCTTTTTTCTTTGCCAGATGTTCAGGGCTGTGTGAGTGACACTGGTGACACTGCCAGCCCCCAGCAGCCCTGCAGAACTGGGGGTGTCTCTGGATGGTTCCCTGTTCTCCTTTCCTGGTTCTCCCATTTGCTCCCCAGTCCCTCGCAGTGCTCTCTGGTGTTCCCCAGCAGAACGAGTGTCCCAGGTGTTTGCAGGGTCACCAAGTGCCATCAGTTGGTGTGACTGGTTGTGGTACAGGATTTCACCACTGCAGCCCATCTCCAGGTTGTGATGGGAGGAGGATTGGAGGATCTGAGGAGGAGCTTGGCAGGAATGCAGTGATGTCTTGGATGGGGTTTGTTGGCAATCCCAGACTGGCTTGTGTTGGGAGGGACCTTAAATCCCCCCCAGTGCCACCCCTGCAGTGGCAGGGACACCTCCTACTGTCCCAGGCTGCTCCAAGCCCCATCCAGCCTGGCCTGGGGCACTCCCAGAGCTGGAGCAGCCCCAGTTTCCCTGACCAGGCCCTGGAGCTGCTGTGTGCAGGTGTTGGGAGAGAGAGCTGCCTTTACCAGGACACTTATGCAAATGACAGCAAAGAACATGACAATAAATAACTGCATTTATTTTTCCTCTTGCCCAGGCCATGCTGGGGAAAGGTGTGAGCCCAGAGCTCTGGAAATAGAATTTGCAAAGGTCAAAGATTGCTCACAGAATTCATAAATGCCCCTGCTTAACACAACTGCCCAATTGCTCTTCATGAGTAACTTACCAAACACTTCTCATCCTGTGTCAGACAAATTGGTACCTCCTAGAAAAGCCTTTTCTCAGATTTTCAGTTCACCCTCCTTCTCAGATTTCTGCCTTTGGGACAACAAGTTTTGAGGTTATAAACAGCTTTTGTTTGCAGGGTGTGTTAGAAATCCTCCTGGTGGCCTGGGCAGTGCTGGGCTTGCATTCAGTGGTTTTAGGGGTATTTCCCAGCCCAAGTGATTCTGAGATTCCACACGTTTCCCGTGGCTCCAAGGGCAGTTTGTTGATGGGGTGAGGGTTGGTTCCAGCGGTTCAGGAATTCCCTGCTCATCCAACAGTCCCATTTTTGGAGGAGAACTGCTGGAGGTGAGCTTTGCTCAAGGCTGCTCCTGGCCACTGATTTCAGTGTGGGGTCCACAAGGAATTCCTCGTTTTCCTGGATGAGAAGGAGTAATCTGAGCACAAGTTTCTTCTCTTTTGGCGTTGCATTGGCGGAGTTTTCCCAGAGCAAGGCCAGCTTTCCTGAGCTCACTCTCAAAGCATGAGCCACAGCACCTGGATGAGGGGGAGTGCTGGAATGGGTCTGGGGAGGAGATGATGGGAAAGGAGAAAATGCAAGAAGTAGTGACAAAATTATATTTATTGATTTTTTTTTTTAAATTTATTATTTTTGGATTTTTGCTCTATCTACACATATTGGTTAAAATATGAGTGACTGTAAATCATGAACAGCTGGGGACAGGTTTGAATCCCAGGGCTGTAGGGAGCATCCCTAGGGCTGGACCTTGAACTCCAGCGTGTCTGGAAGGCAGGCAGAGCTGTTAAAGAGCATCAGGAGTGTTTTGTGTGCAGCGTTTGTGGGGAGGTGGGAGGGAAATGAGCTGCAGGTACAGGTGGCTGTGATCATGGCAATCCCTTGAAAATCGCCCATTAGTTCTGTCTAATAGGCTTATTCTGAGAATAATGGTTCTGCATATCTTTGGAAGATTCACTCCAAAGTCTCAGCATTTTCCGTGTCTTGCCTGGAGAAAAATCGCTGCGCTTGAAAATCAGGAATTGTCAGTGAGCGTTGTCAAAACAACTTTATTTTATCAAGTCAAGATAATGTTGAGAGAAGTCTATACCCACTTTAATTGCTTTGACATTCAATTAGCAAGACATTCTACTCCTCTCCAATAGAGTGAGCTTCTGTGTGGCTCACAGGAAAACCCGGCTGGAGAAGCACCAGGGATGGCGTGGGGGCCGCGTTCCGGCCCAGCTCCCGCCGATGCGCTGGACATGCCCCACTCCCCACTCCTGGAAATTCCCAGCAAACTCCCCACTCCTAGAAATTCCAGTGCTTAACTCTCCCATCTCAGGTTTTTTTTCCCCTCTCCATCTCTCTGGTGGCAATTTAAATCCTGTTTTATTTTTCCCCCCTAATCCACCATAAACGTAAAAAAAACTGATTTTCTTTCCGTCTTCGCTACAGCTGTCGCCACACTTGAAAATTGTTATCATGTCCTCCCCTAAGTGCTCTTCTTATAGGATAAACAACCCCAATTCTTTTAATCTCTGCTCAGATGTCAGGTTTTGCAGGGCTCTGATTAATTCCGTGGCGTTGCTTGAGGTGCATTATGCTGGGTGAATAATGGCCCTTGTCCCCCAGGATAGGTCATTTATAGCCGTGGCCGGATATTTATTCATTTAATCACTGCCCGGCGCCACCGCCAGCCCAGGACCACCAGAAGCCTCCAGAAAAGGGGATTAGGAGGTGTTTGGGGCTTTCTGGAGGGAGCCTCGGCACGCAGGGACCCCGGGAAGGCAAACCCTGAGCTCGGGGAGGAAACGGAGGAGCTGGAGCAACGCTCTGCTTTTGATGTTTAGGCTTCCCAAACTTGGAGCTTTGCTCACCCTGGGAAAACCTTGAAGGATTTTGGAGCTGTATCTAAAGAAGTGGGCTGATGTCAGCAGCGTGGTCGGTGCTGGAGGAGGTTTCAGTGAGAGCCTCTGCGCTTTGCAGGTGCCCAGGAACTCTTGAAGTGTGCTGTAATTAATGCAAATGTCACAGAGCCCCTCCACTGCCTGCCCTTCCTCTCTTCTCCTGCCTTCCCCCTCCTGCAGGGGTGGGAGCTGAAGGCCACCAGGTTGCAAATATTGCAAATTTTGTGCCTTCAGACCCCTGGAATAATAAATCTAGAGAGTGGTGTGGCTCCTGCCCTGCTCTGCGTGCCCACAGACCTTGTTTGTGCCTGCTCTGACACACTGGAAGTGACCCCAGCGTTCTGGGATGGCACTTTTCCCTCTCTCTCAAAGGAAATAAAGGGGTAACTGCATTTTCCTGCTGTGGTGTCTTAGAGAGACTCACCCAATTTATTCCAAATTCCCCCAGGAAGTGGGGCAGAATAGGAGAGGGAGGCTTGGATGCATTTTCTGCACTCTGTTTTTTGGATACCCTTCATCTGCTCTTCTGACAAAAGCTGAATTTTAGGATTTGAATTTGAAGTTAAATGTTAGCTTTAATTTTAGGAGACTTGATTATCTTGGATTCATTAGAAATTTGATATTAAAAAAAAAAAGCCACCACAGTTATCCCAAGGAGCAAAATCAGTGGGTGAATGTTTTTGTTGTGGCTTTTTTATCCCCCCCAAATCAGTGAAAACCTGAGAGAAGTGAGACAGAGTAGAAGCTAAAATAAAATGCTTGGGTGTGATTTCTCTGTGTCTTGGAACTGAAATATTTGCTAGAACCAAAGTAAACTACTTCAGTACATTTCCTATTTTTTTTGTTGTTGTTACTTTGAAACTTTTCTCCCTCCCTGCACATGCAGCAGGGGTGGTTTGTCAGGTGGGGTCATGGAATGGATTGGGTTGGAAGGGACATCAAGGGACATCTTCCACTGTCCCAGGCTGCTCCAAACCCATCCAGCCTGGCCTTGGGCACTGCCAGGATCCAGGGGCAGCCCCCACTGCTCTGGGAATTCCATCCCAGCTCCTCCCAGGCAGGAATTTCACCCAAATCGCTCAACAGGATTCCTTCTCTCTGATGACAGGAGGAAGAATTCTCGTGCTGGGTTAGGATTTCATGGTGTGCAATTCTCCAGCCAGGAGAAGTGAGAGACCCTCTTGGAGATTTTCAGTTCCCATTCTCCCAGCTCAGCCATTCTGGGCCTGATTTTTCAAGGTGCTGAAGTGCCTGCATTGTGCACAAAGCAGCAGAGAAGTGAATGAAATGTCAGATTGGCAGGGAAAAAAAGAGCAAAACTCTTTCTGGAAAACAATATTTTCTGTTCTCGCTCTGCATGTGTGAAATATTTGATATTTTGAGCTGGAGAAGCCGAATTTGCAAGTGGCAGTTGATACATGTACATATAAAGCATTTGTCTGTCTCCAAAACAAGCCCACAGAGAAGGATGGGCTGAGGCAGCGTGAGAAGCATCAGGAGACATCTTCAAATTCCAAAGTCTCTCCTTTTAACCCGTAAATATTTACACTCCACTTCTCCAGCAACATCTGTTCCGGACGCGCCAATGAGTAGCCCTGGAACCGTACATCTGACATGAACAGTGAAACTGATAAAGAGTAATAATTAATGGGAAATTTGCAAGAAATTAACTGGCTCATTTGCATGTTCAGCCTGTGCCATTTCAGAGCGTGCTGGAGCAGGGCTCTTGTCTGTGTGGCCTCGCAGGCGGGAGGGAAGGTGACCCCCGGGAGCTCCTCCAGGGCACTTCCAGACCTTTCCCAGGGCTCAAACACCCGGAGCCTCCAAACCTGACATCTTGAAAAGCCATTTGGCCACAGAGTTCTGCTTTTTTTTAATTTTTTTTTTTTTATTTCTCTATTTTGAAATGTGTGAAGCGATGGAATTTCTGAGATGTGAATGAAGTCATGTTGAGGGAAGGTCTGTGGGGCCGGGCGGTGCTGCAGCCAGGGAGAGGCTGCACTAAAATGTCCCTGTCCTCAGGGAATCCCAGATGGAAAGGCCACAGCACAGCCCAGCTGCTGTGGTCCTGAGGTGATCCAAACTTACAGTCACTTTTAATTTATTTTTTTGAGATTATTTTAATTTATGTGCGCACTTGGAGCGTTGGGACAGTGAGCTCCTCCTCAGGCCGGGCTTCCCTTCAGTGCCGAGAGAGGGGCAGTGGGGAAACCCAAATGGCCTCAGGGCTTTTCATGGAGCCTCATCTCATTGTCTGCATCTCATTGTCTCATTGTCTGCCTGGGAAGTGACTGTCCCCCTGTGACTGTCCCCTGTGACTGTCCCCCTGTGACTGTCCCCCTGTGACTGTCCCCTGTGACTGTCCCCCTGTGACTGTCCCC
>NC_031776.1:36766220-36767875 GCF_001522545.3 Parus major | reverse complement strand
GCTCAGGCCTTGGAAGTGCCCAGGGAGGTTTGCAGTGCCCATCCCTGGAGGTGTCCAGGGAATTCCTGGAGGTGGCACTCAGGGCTGGGGACACGGTGGGGTCGGGCACAGCTGGGATTTGATCATTCCAACATAAAGGATTCTGGAATTCTGGGATTTAGGTTTCTGGCTGCTGAAGCCCAGCCGTGGGCCTGGCTTGGGCAGCAGCTCCCTGGAGTTCCTGGTGGAAGGTGCCCCATGGGGGTCTCCAAAGGGCAGCCCCGGGGGTGGCACCATCCCAACAGGTTCTGGGGGAACGGGGCTGTTGCTTTGCTCGCTGAGAATATTAAAAATGCATCCAGAAGAGAAGGATGTTGGCGTGTTGGATGCTCAGCGTGCTCCTCTTGCCTCCATAACCCTCATTTCTGTGTGACTGGTGCTCTGGGCAGCACATTTCCCAGCTGCAGTTGTGTGTGGTATTCTCCAGGTGAAGATACCTCTGAGCTGGAGCAGCCACTTCCAGGCTTTATCCTATTTATTTTTAATATTTCCCATCGTGGCTCAGCTTTGCAGTTGCTTTAATGATAAATTGTGGCCACTGTAAACAGAAGTGCTCCAGTCGTGGTCTCGCTGCACGTGTCTTTCATGGCAGTGCTGCCACAATAATGAGGGATGGGAGATAATGACTTAAGGAAAAAGCTCTGGATTAAGTGGGACAGTAAATTAGGCATTTATCTCTCTCCATTGGAAGCCTGTTTCCAGTTCCCTTTGAGGTCTCAGCTGAGCTCTATTTAAAAGTAAACCACGTCGTATTTCACCAAGCCAGCCCACTCCATAGAAATCAGCATATAAGCACTCACATTAAATTACCATATTACCCAGGAGGTCCTGGTTTTCAGGAAGGTCAGAGTTGAGGTGTATTAGCAAGAAAAAATAAGGTTATACCATTCCATCATTTTACTGTGCATCCAGAGGATGGAAAATTCCCACTTCTTCTGTGGCTCTGGTTTGTTTTTTCCCTCCTGTGCGTTTTAAATTTGGGTAAATTTTAGGCTTTGGGAAAAGAGGTGTGTACAGAAACCCCACAGCTGCAGTCCCCCTCGGGGGGAAGGGTTCTCATGGTCTGAGCTTTGGCTCTGCATCCACTGGGAAACTCTGGCCACCAGGATTATTAGGGATGCAAAGCCGTGGGACCCTGGCTTTGTTTAATTTGGGAGGCTGAGCTGCTTGGAGAGGGATTGGAGATTGCAGGATGGAGGAAACTGCTCCCCACAGGAGCAAATCCACCATCTGGAGAGACAGGGAGGTTCCTAAACCACGACTGGGATGGGTTTTGTTACCCACCAAACTGGGCCAGGCTTTGCTATCCACCATTCTGCTGAGCCAGACTAAAATTAGGCGGCGTTTTTGGGTTTTCAGTCCAGGTTTTAGCCTAATTTGGGGGTTGCACCAGGTGATCTCCAGAGGTCCCTTCCAACCTGAACTATTCTGGGATTCTGCAGCTGTTTGGGGGGGAACAGGGAGGAACTGGCTCCTCTGTGTGTGAGTCCCTGAGGGATGCTCTGTCCATCCCTGTTCCCTCTGTCCATCCCTGTTCCCTCTCCCATCCCTGTTCCCCCTGCCCATCCCTGTTCCCTCTGTCCATCCCTGTTCCCTCTCCCATCCCTGTTCCCTCT
>NC_031776.1:36763863-36764878 GCF_001522545.3 Parus major | reverse complement strand
GTTCCTCATGTTCAGTGCCTGTGGATCTGCAGAGGGATGGCACATTCATCACTAGTGACCAAGGATATATTTTTTCTGTGCTGGAAAAGTATCAAAGGATGTCTTTAATGAAGGATTTCTCGGATTTTCCTCCTCTGACCATCCCAACTTCATGTTTGAAAGGATCTCAGGGAATGCTCCTCCTTTCCAGGTCTCCCACTGCTGGATCAGCCCTCTGGCCTTGATTCCAATAAAAGCTGAATATTGGCAGGCTCATTCCCAGAAGTTTGTGCTGGAAGTTGATCTCCCAGTTAGTTCCTCCATAGGTCAGAACACCATTAATAAATTGCATTAAGTGTTGAGGCAAAGGTTGGAGAAGGCAGAATCCCAATCAGTATTTTACTTGGCTACAATATTCAATTAAAATATGTAAAAATATATATTTCTGCATATATATTTTCTCTCCGTGATGTTTTCTCGAACAAATTTTCTCTGACTTGCAAAAAGTAATGCAGAAACATATTCTCAACATTACAGAATGCACAGCTGAACCCAGGCAGGGTCAGAGGGGCCAACTTTTGAGGTGTCAGCACCATGGAAGTTGATAATCAGGAACAGGAGGCTGATAACATGAAAATATCAATGATTCTAATTGCTGCCAATTCAAGTCCTGACCTTCATTTCTAACAAACTTTGCAGATTAATTCAGACCCGAGGTGCTTATCCAGCCTGATCTGAACTGGTTTATAACTTCCAATTCTTCAAGCCCAGGATAATGTGGTGAGTGAAACTTGAACTGAGCAGCTCCTGAGTGCTGCAGCCACAGCTGGAGCTGCCCAGGGAGCTGTCTGGGCTTGGTGGGAGAGCCCAGCCCAGAATCCCAGCATCCCTGAGGCTGGAAAAGCTCTGTGAGGCCAAATCCCAGCTGTGCCCGACCCCACCGTGTCCCCAGCCCTGAGTGCCACCTCCAGGAATTCCCTGGACACCTCCAGGGATGGGCACTGCAAACCTCCCTGGGCACTTCCAAGGCCTGAGC
>NC_031776.1:36759321-36762268 GCF_001522545.3 Parus major | reverse complement strand
GGACACTGCAAACCTCCCTGGGCACTTCCAAGGCCTGAGCGCCCTTTCCATGGGGAAATTCCTGCTGCTGTCCCCCCTGAGCTGCCCTGGCCCAGCCTGAGGCCGTTCCCTCTCCTCCTGTCCCTGTTCCCTGCCAGCACAGCCCGACCCCCCCATCTCCAACCTCACAAAACTCCACGGAACAACCTGGGGAATGGACCCAAAACCTTCATGAAGCAACTCTGGCAATTAACCATAATCAAATTTGCATTTGAGTAGCTGTAACAAATTTGGATTTGAAGCAGTGACCAAAGTGTGTGGAAGCACACCTCACTTTCCAGGGAGCCCTGAACTTCATGAAATAGAACTGATAATTTTGTTGGTTTTTTTTAAAGTGAAACATTGGTGGCCACAGCCCAAGGGGGGAATTTGGACACAGAGTGGTGGGAGAGGGTTACAATCTCATCCCAAAGCTGGCAGACTAGAATGCTTTGTTGAAAGATAAGAAATACTACTTTTATTATCAAAGGATTCTGGAAGAGGGGAAAAAAAAAATTAAAAATTGTCTTTCAGCCTTAAAAATGATGTTTTGTTTGTGTGTGGGCAAAGGGAATGTGCAGCCAGGCTGGGGTGAGGTTTTTTTCCCTTCCTATTTTTTGTTATTATTATTATTTTTTACTCTCCAGAAAGCACTGGCAGCTGGATTGCTCTGATCAATAAAATTGTAACACGGGAGCAAGTCCCAGTTTGTGTGCAGGTTCCAATCCAGCCAGAGGGAGGTAATCAATATCTTTGTTTATAATGACATCTAGCTGGCAGCGTGGGGCTGCAGAGGGAAGTTGCAGGGAGCAGGAAGGGCACAGAAATCTCCCTGGGAGGCTGGCACAGCCTCTGCCCCGGCAGATTGAGATGGAACAGCCAGGCTGCCCGGCCATGAGCGCTTTCCTGGCAAAGAAGGGCTTCATTCAGTGATTTTCTGCTGCTTCTGAAGGATTCCAAGCCGTCCTGTCCTGGTGGTGTTTGTACCTCCCCTCACCCTGGCAGCGCAGCACCGGGAAGGGCTGGGGTTGCTCACAGGGAGTTTTGCTGCTCGTGGCCCTGGTTTTGTTGAAATGTTTGAAGTGTCCACACGCTCCTGGGTCTCCTCTGTTCCTCGGGAGCAGACTGACATCCCCATCTCTGCTGGCTCTGGAGTGTATGAGGGTGCTGGGGCAGACCTTGGAGTGTTCTGTGGAGAAAGCAGTGCCATGATAACGCCCTTTAAAAACACTTCTGCCTTCAGCTCCACAGCTCTTACAGAAACTTCTACACAACACAATAACCCAGAGTCTTTTATTGGCAGGGTGGTCTGACCTCTCAGGCAAATGCAAGGTGTGCCATGGCTGGTGGGGCTGGTTTGTTCCTGGTGCTCACTGAGGGTTTAACGAGGAGTTTGTGCTCAGTGCTGCACTGCGTGCTCCGTGCTGGGCTCTGCGCTGACCAGGAGGATGAGGAGGATGAGGAGCAGCCCCAGGCCCTGCCTGGTGTTGGCCAGAGGAGCCAGGGGTCCAGAGGAGCATCCCAGGGTCACTGTGTGGTTTTGGGCTCTGCTGTTTTTGGCAGCTGGCACTGCCCGCTCTGGGCTCCTGGCACTGCCCTGCTGGCCCGGCACGCTAATGGCAGTGGCTTTTCTGTGTGCCAGACAGGGTGGCATGGCCAGGCTGTCCCTGTGGCAGGGCAGGGTGGCACAGCCGAGTGGCACGGTGGCATGAGCAGGCTGTCCCCATGCCAGGTGACACATCCTGGCTGTCCCCATGCCGGGTGGTACCATGGCATGGCCAGGCTGTCCCCATGCCAGTGGCACATCCAGGGTGTCCCCATGCCGGGTGGCACCGTGGCACATCCAGGCTGTCCCCATGCCGGGTGACACAGCCAGGCTGTCCCCATGGCATGGCCAGGCTGTCCCCATGCCGGGTGGCACATCCAGGCTGTCCCCATGGCACATCCAGGCTGTCCCCATGCCGGGTGGCACATCCAGGCTGTCCCCATGCCGGGTGACACAGCCAGGCTGTCCCCATGGCACATCCAGGCTGTCCCCATGGCACATCCAGGCTGTCCCCATGCCGGGTGGCACCCGGTAGCCCCGGGCCGGCCCGCTGTGCCCCCGGGCGGCTCCCCCGGCTCCCGCGGCTGCCGGCGCTGCCGGGCTCGGGCAGCGGAGCGCGGGGCTCTGACAAGAGATCAATACTGTCCTCCCGGGCTCCGGCGGCTGCCGGCCCTGTCAGAGGGATGTGTGCCGTAATTGGATCAGGGATGCGGGAGCCATCCCAGCCTCCCGTCAGCACTGTCACAGCTGTCAGATGTCATCCCTCCGTACAGCTGTCACCGCGGGAGGGCCGGGGCTCCTTCTCCCTGCTAACCCAATGCAAATGTCCACTTAGCGGATGAATATTGAAGATATTAGACACTTCTCTATGCCTTTATGCAAAATAAAGATCTGTGTCATCTGTGAATTTCATGGAAATAAGTTGCAATTTATTCACTGTGAGAAAAGTGAAGTGAAGCCTGTAAAAATGAGAAATTATTTGGTTCAGGCTATTAAAAAAAAAAAAAAAAAAAGATTATTTTCCAGAATAAACAAAATATGCAGATTTTCTACTGAGGAGTAAAAACTACCAGCTAAATATATTTTTATGAGAATAGCAGCTTTATCTTAGAATATTATTCCATGCATATAAAAATTTATCATTTCTAGATATCCTTCCTGCGAGAGAGTGATTGGAGTAAACTTTGATTTCTTCGCGGGGGAGGCGGGGGGCGGGAATCGCTATTACAAATTACTGAGAGATATATTCTTAATGTTTGTTTTGCGATGGCTCCTGCCGGAGCGCGGCTCGCTGATCGGCAGCGCGGGGCTGCTCTGCCTCTGCCACGGCCGGGATGGAGCCGCATCCATCCCCCGGCTCCCGCAGGGGCAGCGGGAGGGAGC
>NC_031776.1:36741647-36757870 GCF_001522545.3 Parus major | reverse complement strand
CCAGCAGGGCAAAAGCAGACTCTGAGGGGAACTTAGAGAAGGTGGCCTGAATATTAATTTCAAGTGCAGAATTGTCATTGGTTTCACTGGCGGCAGGATCAGGAATGAATTGTTTCCTGCCTTGTGCTGTTTGGGAAGTTGAGAACTAACGGGGCTGTGATGCACTTTTGGATTTTTTCCGGTGGAATACTGATAGAGCCGGGGGGATAATCCGGGCTCAGGGAAGCAGGAGGCCGGGGACAAGGACCCTGCCACCGGTTCATGGCCACAGCTCTTTCTGGAACATCACTGCCTTGGACTTGGTGGCCTTAAAGGTGTTTTGCAGACTCTGATTCTGTGATCTCCATCTCCACGTGCACCTCTGTGCTCAGCCCCGGTGACAAAGGAAGTGCTTTTTTCCCCTGTTTCCTTTTAAACGTGGTTTATGGCTAATTACATCAGAGCTCCCAAACAATCCTTCTTACATTTGCATTAATAAGGTGTCTCACGTGATGCCTACTGAAGGAGGAGTATACATCAAAGGTAGATTAAAGGTTGGTTAGGCATCAAACTATGTTCTATATGTAAATTTATAGCCGTGATGTGCTGTGCAAAGATAGCTCCCCCTCTATTCCTGTGCTCCTAAATAAAATTAAAAATTCACAACTCTGGTTTATGGGATTTTAAATGAATTTGATCTCTCTTTTGGGCAGGGCAAATAAGTGTTTTGTGATGTATTATTTTTTAAAAAAAAAAAGAAAAAAAAAAGAAAAAAAAAAAAAGACCATCGTTCTGGCTCATTTAATTTTGCAAGTGAATGATCTAAGATTAACTACAGACTAGTCAGTGCAGTTTAAAAGCTGAAAGCAATTTTCAGCCATAGATGGTAATGCCACATTTAGTCCACAACCGAATGACTCTAAATGACTGAGCTGCAAGGTCTTTGTATATGACCACAGGGCCTGATAAAGCCATAGGAACACAGTAAAAGCACAAAAATAGTTCCAATTTATTTGGTGCCATCACCTTAATGAGATTAATACAGACGTGTTCATGTGCCTAATTGGTGATTTTGTTTTAACTGGTAATGAAGGATTAAATCTTCAGGCAACAGGCTCCTCGCAGGAAAGGGGTTTGGAGAGAAAAGTTTTTAATTACAGAAGGCAGCCAGTGCAATACACCACTGCAAAGCTGATAACACATCTTTAATAAAATACAGATATAATATTTAACAGAGATCTGTTTGCTGGAGTTTGGGGAGCGTTGCTTTGGCAGAGAGGGACGGACGGTGCAGAACGCGGCCTCGGCCCCTTTGGGTGCCGGGGAAGGGAGAACCTGGGCACGCTGCTCCCTTCCCACACACGGGAAAAGCCAAAGGCCAGCGGCTCCAAGGGCTGGAAGCGCTGCCCCAGCCCTGCTGCATCCCCTGCAGCTGGAGCAGCGTTTGGGGAATGCCCCGGCCCGGCTCCCGGGCAGCTCCAGAGGGGGAAGTTCAGCCGGCGGCTCTGCCCTGCCGGGGCCAGTTGTGAGCAGGGAAATGTTAACACCATTAACCCGCTGCCAAAACACAAACACCCAGCCTGACTCATTAAAATCTAATTACGAGGGGGCAGCTGAGCCTGGGCTCGCTTTTGACTCAGAGGAATCCTGCAAAAGGCACCAGCGCAGAAGCCCAGCCCCAGCCCGCTGTGGGCCTGGCACATTCCTCACAGGGAATAATCCCGTCTGTCTCCTGAAATGCCTCTTGTGGTCATCTCGGTAAATCTAGGGGGGTTTTCAGTTTGTTTTATTGGATTTTTCCTTCTCTTACACGTCACACGTTGATGTAGAGCGTGGGCCTTATGGCAGTCTTGAGTTGAACTTTCAGTAGAGACAATGGCAAGGTCTTTAACACCTTTGGTTGAAGATTCCCTTGCCTTTTTTAATTGTTTATTACTTTTAACTGCACGTGAAGATGGTGGATTTTATCAAGAAAATGGCTTTTTTTTTTTATTTTTTTTGTAATAAAAGCAAAGTAGCTTCTGAGTTGGTCTTGGCAAAAGAGCAGCTCCGTCACCGTGTTTTATCACCACTCCCCTGTTATTTGTAAAACCGAGATCTTCTCAGTTTTCTTCTGCTTTCCACGGTTTTATCTTGCCACTGAGAGGGGGGGAAAAAAAAACCAAACCAAAACCCTGAAACATCAGGAGGAAAGAAACAGAGGAAAGATGAACCATCAGAGCATCCTACAGCAAGCCCAAGTCCGTGTCCCATCTTTCAGCCTCTGATGATATATTGGGAAGCGCTTTAAGAGGACTCTGGGAAGCCGCAGGATTCTCCCTTCCCGTCGAAGGGAGACAGGAATATATTTTACGTTCCTTGTCAGGTTGAACTTTAAGCCATCTCGCCTGCTTTCTGTGTAATTTCAGCATCCAGCCCAAATGGCAGCACGCTCGGCTCGGTTCCGGCTGCCTGGAGCCGCGGTGCTCCAGCGGCTCCGGCGGCGGCTCCGGCCCCGCGCCGCATCCCGCTGTCCCCGCGGCGTGTCAAGCCATTACAGCGGGGCCCACAATGTCACCCTGGTCTCAATGGTTCGTCAGCTGAAGGATATGGTTAACAAATGTAAACCCAAACTTCAGAGGAGCTGCTTTTCTGTGCTAAGTGATCTGTATTCCCTGTGAATTTACTTTCCCCTAACCCCGTGAAATTAACAGTACTTTCTGACATTCGACCTCCTGACCTCCCATATAATAAGAATTTAAAAAGCACCATGCATGAGTGTGTCTGTGTAATGCAAAACTGGGAAAAATGACCATGTCACCGTTTTATTATACAAAACCTTCTCCATCTCCATTGCATGCTTCATATGTGAGTGCTCGGTTCGGAGTTATTATAAAGAAAAACACAGTTTTAGCCGTAATAACTCACCGCTCCTGACTTTTATAGACAATAAATTGTAGCAAACACACATTGCTGCGGCAGGGCCCCCCACTCCATTAATGCAGATATTTACTGGGATAAGTGTTAAAAATAGGCTGGGGGGAGAGGCCGGAGCAGCGGCGGCTCTGGGGGGCCGAGTGCCGGGGGTGCGGGTGCGTGCACAATGTGTAGGTCTCGAGGTTTAAGAGGCAGAAGCAGAAAAGTGTTATGTGGAAATGATTTTGCAGTTATCAGGCTCAGGGGATGACAGCCTACAAGAGTAAGAACAAGGTGCTATGTGGCTTTTTCTCCACTGTGAAGTAAAGATTGGCAGCTGGAAGTAAGGCTTACAGGCAGACCTGCACACAGGACCTCTTCACCCAGGACTCATAATCACTACTCAAAGGAAAACGCATTTACCAGTAAAAGGCGGCTGTAGCCATCAGAAGTGTGCTTAAAACACCACTTAAATATCACTTTATACGCTATTACTTGCAAACTGTGGCTTGGTATTAAATTATACTTGCATAGGCTTTTGCTTAGGTGCTGATAATGCTTTTGAGGTTGCATTGGTGAAGAAGAATTTAGGCTGCTTTACAAGAGACGTGACTGGAATATCCCCCGGTGCTGACAGTGACAGGGTGAAAAATTGCAGAACTGTACTTTCTTTCCCCATATAGATTGTAATTTTAATTGTCATTGTGGCCCTTCTGTTTTAATTATGGGACTTCTTTGATATATACCAGGACATCGTATTGAATGAAAATATGGTGCTATAATAGTCTCTTTATAATTAATGACCACATGTAGATCTTGGTGCATAAAAGGAAAGGAATAAATGAACAATTTATTTAACTAGGTTTTGGATTTCTTTCTGTCTTCCAGTGAATATAAAATGATCCTGGGGCTTCTGAGGCTGTTTGATGTAAGAACTGCACTGAATAGCTAATAAAATTACATTGGTGTAGATTACTAAACATATTAGGTGGTTTTTTTTAAAAATGTTCCCATTACGGCTGGTAAATTTCCCCTATTTACCGCGTTAGCCTCCCCGGGCTCCCGATTCCGAAACAAACGAGCGCTTTCTTTCGTTTATTTGCGAAAGCCCTTAAAAAAATTAATGCAGCTGTGGCTGGCGGGGGCAGCAGGGTGGCAGGTGAGCTCTGACGTGGGCTGCAGGTACCAGGCAATTTGTGCATCCTCCACAGGCTGCCAAGGGCCCTTCCTCCCCCCAGCTCCTGCCTTCGGAACAGGATGGATTCCCGTCCTATTAATTTCTGGCTCAGTAACTCGTCCTGCGTGTCCAGGCTTAGGCAGGGCTGGGCGCAGGAAAACAATAAAAATAAAACCGAGCAGTAATTTTGGTTATTTCTTTTTTTTTTTCCCCTGCTGATGCAGGGAGGGGAAGCGAGGCGGCCTTGGTGGGGTGCCACGCGCGGGCCCCCGGCTGCATCCCGCCGCTGTCCATCCCCGCCGAGCCGGAGCCTCCGCGGCTCCCTGAAACGCAGACGTGTTTGTCCAGTGTCTGTCAGTGTAAAAGTAGAAAATATCCCCTGACAAGCTTCTGCTAATTTTATTGCGGCGCGGCGCAGCGTGCACGCAGCCGGGGCGGGCGGCGGGGTTCAATCGGCAGAGACAGCCACTACCCTGGGGTCAGCCGCGACCATGCCACTTCCATGTGATGTCTACTTGGGGTGATGGTGTGTAAATAAACGTGGGGAATTGCAAATCTTGTCATGGCCACGCAGAGCAGCTCAAGCATTTAAAGATGGTTGCCCGCAAACCTGACTGCGAGGTGGTTGCTCTGTGTGGTGGCTGAGGAAAAACTCCCCTCTGCGCCCGAGTCTTCTCCTGGCTGACATCTCGGGGAGCACTGACCCAGCACGGCATCGCTGAAGGGATTAATCACCAAATTGTTTCTCATTTCAGCGGAAAGTAAAGAAACTGAGCGTGCTCCAATATTGGTCTTTTAAAGCCGGGCTCTGCCGGCGCCGGCTTTGTATTTATGTTATCTGACTTGATTTATTTGTTTTTTAAAATGAGGTGAGGAATCTTAATGTCCTGCTGTTTAATGAATTTGGGCGCATTAAAGTTCCATGAGGTCTTTTCATTATTATGAACTTTGCTAATGTTAGAAAATAAAATATTATAGAATTCACATTTTCTGCTTATGAAGCTAATTTTATTTAAATACTCCTTACAGTGGTCATTAAAACACACTTAGGTTTTGCTGCCTTCGACCAGTCAGATGTATTTTTTGCCAGTTTTACATTTACACATATCTGTTTTTCTGTTACTTTTCCCACATGACAATTACCTTTCATTACAAATTTATAAAATCATTTACATTTGAGCAGTTTAAATGTTTCTGCTGACATTTTGTAACTATTACCCTCTCCTAGAATGGCATATGTTCAGGCAGTTAATAAAAAATTAAATGGAATAGCACTAGACAAGGTGAAGCTTTGTATCAGAGTGTTCTGCACATTTCTGGAAATACCATCTTTGTGTTGCAAACTGTGAAGTGAGGTTAGGGCTGTGCCAATATGTGTATTTGTCAGAACTGTCACAGAGTCCATGAACCAGCCAATCACTCCGCTCTTAATTAGACAGTTACACCGGGCTTTTTAGAAAGCATCCTGATGTAAAATGGTGTCTGAGAGGTGCGGGGAGCACCGGGGGCACGGAGCAGCAGCATCACAACACCCCCTCCCCGGGCGAGGCAGAGTTTGCAGCTGCTGGCTCCTCGTCGAGGGATGGAGAGCGTGGATTTGCAGGAATCCTCCCGGATTTTCAGCAGGGAATGTTGTCTGGGACTTCTCGAGGCGGCAGGGTGCGGGGGATGCGGGTGCGGGGGTGTGCGTAGCACAAATAAATTAGAGTGGCCCCTTAGGAGATACAAAAGCAGAGGAAGGTGTGCCTGGGCTTGCCTGGGGACTGCTGGGCAGCCCGTGGGAGGATGGGGAGGTTTCTCTGTGCCACGCTGCGGCTCTCGGGAGCATCTCCTCACAAGCCCGGCCCGGCTTCCCAAAGATATCTACAGAATATTCCACCAAATGCAGAATCTCTGCCCAGCCTTAGAGTGAAGAGAGGGAAAAACAGGGGTGAGAATAATCCTGCCTGCCTGCTGTATTTCAGTTTCCTTTTTAGCTCTGGATCAAAAGGCATTTGGGATTTTTTTTTTTTTCCTTTTTCCTTTTTTTTTTTTAACAAACCCCAAAATTGCAGTTCTCCATTTCTGACCGAATGTGCAGTTTACAGCTATATCATAATCCTGTGTTTAAACACGAAGTTCACAAAGATCCTTTTTAAAAACACACGTAGATTTGCACTGCTAGGAGGCAGGGTTTGCCTAATAAGTGCGGAGTGGCCAGGAGGGATTATTAGTGTTTGCCACGAAATTCACCTTGGGATACGGCTGGGATAAATTCCTCGGCTCCTTATTTAAGCAAAGCAGGGCAATATTGAACTCAGAATACCAGAGAAATTCCATTTCCTCTCTGTCTATGCCCACACTGCTTTGTTTCCCAGCACGAGTGCTGCGGTGATATCGGAAATATTCCTGAAAAATCCACAATTCCCCCTCTGCCCAGGGCAGGATATTCGCTGTGGGGCAGCTTGGAACGAGCTGTTGATGGCCATCAAAACCCGGAGAGCTGAGCAGAAACAAGGACAGCTTTGTGGGGTCCCCGAAGTGCAGCCCAAGAGGGGGGTCCAGCTCCGGCTCTGCTGGCGGAGACATCGAGGGCTGGGCCAAGCTTGGAGGAGCAGGGCGAGGAAATAGTTTGGGGTGACGGGCACGGCTCCTCCCGGTGTAAATCGTTATTCCAAAGGCGTCTCCGAGAAGTTTTAACAGTCATAGCAGATTAACCTTGCCTGGGCATTGGGAGGCGAGTCAGCTGATGAATTTACATGCAGCCGGATGAAAATGCTATTTGGAGAGAGATTGAGAGTTTATTTGATTAAATCCCTTTCTCCAATACCTTGACCTCTTTCTTGTGAAATAATCAGAACTGTTTAGCAAGAATATTCTGGCATTAATAATGAATTGCTTTGGAGCAGGTTTTTCCTGCTCTGGACCCAACCCATCAGTGCCCGTGCTTTTGGGGGGACGCGGGGACGCCGCCGTGCGGAGCCAGCGCCGTGCGGAAAGGGCTGAAGAAACACATTTTAATTTTTCTTCTGGAATTTACAGTTGGATGGACAATTTACAAGCCAATGTATTATTTAGGGAGTGCATTCTCCTGGCACATCTACCAGCAACTCTTGTTTTTCGTGCCTCGTGGATGGAAATGAGGAGGGAAAGCTTTGCCTGTTGGGTGGGTCACAGGGTCACGGCACGAAGGGTGGCTGGATCCAGGGGAGGGAAGGCTGAGAGGGGATCTCATCAATCCACACAAATAACTCCAAGGGCTGGCACAGGATGGTGCCAGAGCCTTCCCAGTGGTGCCCAGTGACAGGACGAGGAGTGATGCCCATGGAACAGAACACAAGGAGTTCCACCCCACTGAGGGTGGCAGAGCCCTGGAGCGGACGCCCACGGGGTCTTCATCTCTGGGGACATCCCAGAGCCCCTGGTGTGTTTCTGTGTCACCTGCTCTGGGTGGCCCTGCCTTGGCGGGGGGTGATCCAGAGGCTCCTTCCAGCCCTAACGATTCCAGGATTCTGTGGCTGATCCTGGAGGATGTGGAGACTCATTTTATTGTTTTTAACTCTTGTGCCACCTCCGTGTCCCCTTGGTCCTGCTGTGGTGAGGTGCCGTGAGCCCAGACCTCCCTCTGTGAGAGCAGTGTGGGAACACAATCAGCTCGGGGTGATTTATTTTGGAAAGGGCGTTTGGCAGCCGGGATCTGGAGCCACATCCGGGGCTTTACAGCATTCCTTGACCTCCAGGTAACGAGATAACAGGAGCGCTCGCGGGAAGGGAGCTCGTGTCTGAGCCGGGTGTGGAGCTGCTCCAGGTGCCCCAGCGCTGGTGTCAGAGCTCCCTGAGACACCTCCTGGCACTGGCACTGCCATGCAGCGACGGCATCTTGGCTCCCAACTAAATTTAGCTTCGTTATAATTTGTTTCTTAATAACCCGCACTTCACCGTAATGTGCAAAGCGCTCGGCTCCAGAGCAGCCCCATGCCAAAGCTGTACAGTAGCTCATTTGCATTGAGCAATTATATTATATTACAATATATTAAGCTGCAGAAAACCTAATCTAACATGATAATTTCAAATCATAATTTACAGTGCTTTACACGGAGCATACAAGGCCGGTTACAATAACACGTTCCACAGCAACCAGGGAAATTATTTACTCATCTATTATTTCATTTTCCAAAATGTTCTGGGTGCATTTTATTTATTTATTTATTTATTTATTTCAGTCCTATTTCCTGAATTTTACACTGGATAAATAATAATTTTTGCTGATTTATTTTGGTACTATTTACTGAAATTTGCTGACCGGCGTTTTCCCTCATAACAGTTTAGTTGGAATATTTGCATTAAACGGGGAGTGGTTTCTGGAAAGGGAGGCTGTTCCAGCAAGTGCAGGTTTATCCAGATATTCTTTGCTGCTAAAAACAAAAGGAATGGAGCAGGGCCCCGTGTTTTAAGGACTTTATCCAGGTTGTGACACAGCATTTGATGAATCATTTAATATGCAGCTCGTGACGCAGAGT
The DNA here is from genome assembly GCF_001522545.3 of Parus major. Classification (NCBI taxonomy): domain Eukaryota; kingdom Metazoa; phylum Chordata; class Aves; order Passeriformes; family Paridae; genus Parus; species Parus major. The sequence goes on along the minus strand of NC_031776.1, from coordinate 36,749,320 downwards.
GTCAACAGCTGGCTCCTGTTGCAGCCTTTGTTTGGATCTGGCTCCCAGATAAACTTCAGGGAGCAGCAGCCTGGAGCTCCCAGTGCTCCCAGTCGCTCCAGCATGGTGAATAAGCTCTGTCAAATGTCTGCTCTTTCCATCTAGCATGGAGAATCCAGAATTAGAAGGAATACGGGCTCCTTAGCTGCTGATTTGGCAGTTAATGGTTTCATTCTGGTGAAATTTATTCCTCCAGGCAGCAATGTTTGATCTGAGCGGGAATTAAATACTGGGACTGAGTTTGCAGCACAGAGGGGAGCAAGGGGCCTGTTGGGAGTTTAGAGAATCCAAATCTTTTACTTTCAGCATAGAAAGGAGGAGACTGAGGGGAAACCTCACAGCTGCCTTCAACATCCTTATGAGGGGAAATGCAGGGACAGATCGGATCTCTGCTCTGGGACAGGGACAGCACACAGGGAACGGCTGGAGCTGGGCTCAGGCTGGATTTCAGGGCAAGGCTCTTCCCCCAAAGGTGCTGGCACTGCCCAGGCTCCCCAGGGAATGGGCACATTCCCGAGGCTGCCGCAGCTCCAGGAGTGCTTGGACAACACTGCCAGGAATGCCCAGGCTGGGAATGTTGGGGGTCTGTTCACAGATCCATGATCCTTGTTGGATCAATGACCCTTTCCAGCTCAGGCTGTTCCATGGTTCTGTGGTATTATAAAGACCAGAAGGAGAATCTTTTTGCCTTCAATGACAGAAAAGTGTGTGAAGCCCCTTGTTGCTGTCATCCCTCACTCCCCACTCACAGCCACGGAATGGTTTGGTTGGAGCTCTCACATCCCCACTTGCTGTCCCTGAAAATCAGTGTTTGGGTGTTGATGTGTCCCATCCACCTCTCAGGGGCAGAGCCCAGGAAATGCCTGAAAATAAGAGAGCTTTTAGTTTTGTGTTGTTTGGGGTTGTTTCAGTTTTCAGTTTAAAAGCACACTGGCACAGCAACGCTTTGCACTGGAGTGGGATCCACCTCTCTGGAGGGGATTTTCTCTGGGAATTATCCCCTGCTAGGAATGTCAGGAAAAGAGAGAGCTCAGTTTTGGGTAGCAGGTCTGTCGTGTAGCAGGGGTGGCTCTGTTCTCTCGAGTTCCTGGTCTGGCCCTGAGGCAGGGCCTGCACCGGTGAGCGATGCCTGGGCCTCTGTCCTGCTTTCCATAAACAAACCCCTTTGCATATTTTAATTAAACTGCTCTGGATCGCTCTGCACAGGGATATCAGCGCTCCAGCCCTGACATTGCTGCGCTTCCCTCGCTGGGAATATTAATGATGGCACCGTGCGGTTGCAAGGGATGTTGTCAGTCCCTGTGGTAATTGTGGAATTCCCAAAGCGAGAAGTTCCCCGGATTTCAGGGGATGCAAAGGCTGCAGGGTTTATTTGGTGCTTTTGTGAGGAGCATTTTGTTTGGCATGACTGTGTCTGTAATCCTGGGCTCAGCAAGGCATCACTCTGGAGGTTTGGGTGACTGGGAGAGGTCGCTGCTCTTCCTGGTGAAACTGGTGGCTGCTGTCTGACAGAGCTGGATTTTGGAGGATCCAGCTCAATGCTACAGGGTTGATGCAGATTAAATCTTGATGTAAAAAAATCACCATCTCCCCATGAGGCTTTCCAAATTCCCATCTACTTCACTTTCCCACGTCCTCTCTCTGGCTGTGCAGTCAGACCATTCATTACCACTTTCTGTTCCGCAGCCCCTCTCTCTGACCTGACTGGCCCAGGACCTTCTGGCCCTTGTCTCCTCCAAGTGCCTGTGATGGACAGTGTGAGAGAAGGTCCAGCGCTGGATGAGAGCTGGGCTTGATGGCCTTAAAGGTCTTTTACAACCTTAATGATTCCCGATTGCTGTCTCCTCATCAGCCTCACACTCGTGTACAGCCTTTGAGTTTTCCCCCTTTTCTTTCAAACACAACTTTTCTTTCCCAGCTTTCTGCTCCCCCACAGCAGGTTGGTTGTGCCCTGCTTTTCTTTACCCAGATTTTGTTCTGCTGTGTCATCACGAGGAGCTCCTGGTCTTTGCCATGGCCTGAGCTCATCCTCTGGCCATCCTGTGTCCTGCATTCCCATCCCTGTGACCTCCTGGAGCCCGACCAAAGCTCGCTGCTCAATTCCAGGGCTGAAACGGGGACAAAGCCTCCGACTTTGCTGGATCCTGAGCCAGTCTCTTAGCACCTGGCAGGAAGAAATGCGATGCAGTTTTTCCACCTCGCGCTTCCAAGGCTCATCTTGCGCTGAATCCCAATTGCAATCTGCAGCTCGCTCCACGCTCGGAGCAAAGGCAGCAAACAACAGCATTTCCATGGAAAGCCTCTGCTCCTGCTGTCCCAGAGAAGTTGTCACTCCCAGCAGGGAGGGGTGCAAATTGTTTTTAAACACTTAATGGACGCCAGGGCTGCAGGTTGTAAACCAACCCCGCCGTTAAACCGTGTCTCCTACCCGGGTCCCTTTCCCTGGGTTCTGTGGAAGAACAAACAGTAGCTGGGGAAATAAATGTGCAAGAAAGGAATAAATCCTGGAATGAGATGCATAGCTAATGAGCTGCATTAACCTCCCAGTACCACTGGAAGCACAGGGCAAAGTCATGGCACACACTCCGTCCTGCCCGTGACGTTGTTCTGTGATAAAGCTCGTGGATGAAACCAGGGGATGAAAAGATGAATTATGGCTGAAAAAAATAGGAAAAATTTGTCCTTGTCTCCAAAAATGTTCCAATTCCCACTGTTTTTCAGGGCTTATAGAGCATTTTTCCCTGGAATGGAAGGAATCTTTTTCCCTGACCCTGACCCATGGAGCTGCCTCCCAGGGTCTGTGGGCTCCCCCAGACTCCTGCAGGTTGACTTCCAGCCATAGCAAAGCCCTGGGTGAAAAGTCCTTGAACTTTCTATTCATTGTCTGTCGTCATCTTTATTAGGTTTAAATTGATTGACTCTGCAATGCCATTACAAGTAGAATATTTCCCAAGTTATTTAGCTGGGCTCTATGTTTCCTGGAGACTCGTGATATATTGGATCCTCAGCCCTGACAGAGCTCCTGTTAGATCAGGGCTTCTCCTGACTGAGAGATTTTGGGTCAGGGCTGCAAAGTTCTCCCTGGCAATACCTTTGGGTTTGGGAGCCTGTTCCATGTGTGCCCTTAGGACATGTGAAAAGTCAGTGGAACAAAAGAGTCCGCCGAGCTGAGACTCAGGGAACAATCGAGGCTGGAAAATACCTCGGAGATAATTATCAGTGTAATTTTCAGATTGTTAGAGAGACAATGCCAGTGCACCCAGCAGATCCCCGCAGTCAGCATGGAAATGCCATTGCACAAATAAAGACCTCGGAGTACTTCTGTTTGCTCCCAGGGCTCAGACAGCCCCACTTGGGAAATTGCTGCTGGCTGTGGCTTGGTGTTACATAAATGACGAGGAGACTTTGTCCCCTCTGTGTCCCCCAGGCACGGGGGGCTGCTGACAGCCCAGGCAGGGCTGGGGGCTGAAGCAGTTTAAATATCCAGGAGTTTTAAATGTCCTGGGCTGTCCCTTCCCTTGCCTTCCTGCCTCATTTCCTACTGCGCTCCCTCGCGTCTGGGGGACACTTGGGCATTGACATCACTAAAATAGGCCCTCAGAAGCGATCAAAAGGCATTTCTTTGGGGTTACAGAGCCAGGGAAGGGTTTGAGCTGCTCTCTGTGCTCTCAGATTGCAGCCTCACATCACCCTTGTAGGCTTTGTGCCCCTGGCAGGAGAGCCCGGCGGGTTCCTGGCTCCGCTGGGGAGCTGCAGGTGGGGACAGGAGGTGCCGAGTGCCTCGGTGTGGGCACACAGATCACTCAGGTCTTGAGGAACTCAAGTGCTGCTATTCCAACTCAGAGAAGGAAAAAGGAAAAGGTTGCTCTTTTTCTCACGCATATTTTTCTGCATTTCCACGTGTTTGAGTGTGAGAGTCCCTGGGATGTAAATATTCCTCTTTTGGCTCCCAGACAAAGCTGACGTGGGGATCATTAAGGATCTCCTGGCAATTTTATAGCAGGGCAGGTGTTGACATTTATGTCTGGACTGGGTGCACACGTGGGTAATTCCATCATGAGCCACCCTGGGATGTGCCAGGGGCCTCCTGATAGTGCCCAGTGCTCAATCCCATGCCAGAACCAGGATCTGCTGGATCTGCTGGACAGAACAGATCATCCCTGGGGAATTCACCCCAAATCGTGTGCTCACCTCCAGCAGGACAGTGAATGTGTGCTCAGCCTAAACGCCCTCTCTGCCCAGAGGGACCGTGAGCTCCCTGGCAGTGTCCCAGGCCGGGCTGGGCTGGGCTTGGAGCAGCCTGGCACGGTGGAAGGTGTCCCTGCCCATGGCAGGGGGTAGATTGGGATGGGCTTTAGGGTCCTTCCAACCCAACCCATTCCAAATTCCGGGGACACGGATCTCGAGTGGAAAAGGCCCCAGCTCTGAGGAAATGCAGCCTGGCAGCACTGCTGAGGAGCAGAGCCGGCTCCTGTTACCGCACCAGCGCCGGCATCAGCCCATCTTATCAGCAGGGTGGGTGAGATAATGCCGATAATCTCGAGTTCCCGCCATGGCGACGTGTTGTTAACACCTCACGGAGTTTGGAGGCGGAAGGGCCCACGAGGCAAGGAAAGATATGTACATATATCTGTGTGCAGAGGAGCTCTTACCCTTTATTATGCAGGTATTTTCGGGAGTTTGAAATGCCACCTTTGGAACAGAAGATTCCGATCGCACGCCGAGGGAAGGGGGAGAAGCTGGGGGGCCCCGCTCTCCCAGCTCACTTGAAAGAGCACGCTGGAGGTAAATTAATTGCCACAACTCTGCTGAGATGAGATCTCAGTCTGGCTGAGGGGCTGGGAGCCTCTGTGTGTGATTAAGGGCGTCCATAAAGGCTTTTTCAGTCACAAGAGCGTGGATTCACAAGCGCCATCCCTCCCTCGCCGCCTCTGGCTGGGGCAGCTCGGTGTTAAGTGCACCCCAATCCTCAGAGCTCCGCAGAGCTGAGCCCTGGGCCCCACTCAGGGCTCTCCCGTGTGAAATCACACTTGACTGCTGGCTTGTTGGGCTAAATCAGGACTTACTCTAGTCCTCATTTTAGTCAGGTTTAAGCAGCAATTGAGCCTGGTCTGGGCATGGCCGTGGCTGGGAGCACCTGCCAAAGCCACGCCGAGGGGAAGCACTCTGGAGTTAACAGCCTTTCACCACAGCCTTAAATTGAGATGTTTTTACCCTCTGTTTTCTTTCCCATATTTTATTTTATTCTTCTCTCGTAGTTTCCCCATCCCCACAGTGATCAGCCCTGATATACGAGAGGGATTTTCACTTGAAGGACTGTGCATCTTTAAAATGTCTTCCCTTTATTCTTCCTAGTTCTTACACATGTAATTTCCCCTTTAATTTGACATCATTTAACGGCACATTACACGTCAATGATGTGATCTGTGAATATTTACAATGTTCGTGTCATTTTTATTTTCTAATCCAATTTAAGTAGCTCTGCTTTTTATGACATCATGAATTCTTCAGTCTTTTTAGTCTTTTTGGAACTAATTATTCCATTAGTTCCTTTGAAGCGGCTCCGTGTTGTCAGTCATTTTCTCCCCGTTTGATCATCAGACCTTTGCTGCCCTCCTTTGCATCCGCAGCCGGAGCTGGAGGAGGCTGTGCCCAGTGCTCGGAGCTCTGCCTGTGCCTCACCCTGCCCCCAGCACGGCTTTGACACTCAAAATAACCCTACAGAAAGTCCTTCAAATAATCCAGCCGAGAAACTTCCCTCGAGCCCGTTCTTGTGTCCTCGCAGGGAGCTGAGCGGTGCCTTGGTGTCGGGGCTGGACAGACTCTCTTCCCAAGCCTCGGCTTTCTGCTGGTCCATCTCCCGGGAGCTGGAGCAGGAATCTGTGAAGGCTGTGAGGAAAACACCAAGTGGGTCCAGCTCACGGATATATGGCCCACCCCATCTTGTGACTCATGGTTTAGGGGAATTTCTTAGGTTTAGAGGAATTTCTTAGGTTTAGAGGAATATCTGGCCTTGCTGAATGGACAGGAGATGGGCTCAGCTCGTTGAGCGTCCGGGCTTCCCAAGGGCTTTCCCAACCTTCCTGTTCCCATCCCAGGGAGGCCGAGATGTGGGACACAGATCCCAGCCCGGCCTCTCCCGGCTCCCTTGTTTACTGGGAATGTTAAACATTCCCTCTGTCATGCTAAAGAGCTCTGTTGTCTGTTGCTGCCCTCTGTAGTGATAGAGTAGAGACCACACGGTTGTCTTGTGCAGCAATAATTCTGTTTATTGGCAACTGTGAATGCATTATGGAAATCAGCGTGGCTGCAAACCCAGGGCTTTCCCAGTTTTCCCTTCCGTTGCTTCCTTCCCTTTAGAATTATCTGATCTTCCCGAAATCATCAGATTGACAGGACTCTTTATTTTTATTTCTTCCCAATTATTTTATTTTATCTTTATTTCTTCCCAATTAATGTTTGGAATGTTTCAGGATAACATTTGTAAGTGACCTGCTTGAAGTGCAGCACCTTAAAAGCCATAAAAGCACAGAGGTTTTATCCCCAGAAAAGAGAGAGGCTGTTCCTCTGGATCCCACAGCACGATTGTTTCTCTGAAAGGGCAAATTGACAGAAAATCCCAGGCATTTATCTCTTTTCCTTGAAACTTTAGATAAAGGAACTTTTTTTTTTTTAATTTTAATTTTTTTTTTTAATACAGTCAGTTGTAAAATGCAGATTACTCAGGGAATAAAAAGCCAATATTGGCCCGTGTCTGTTGTCCGGCCTCTTCCATTGTTATGCAGATTTCTCCCCAGTGCTTTATGGCAATGTGTGCAATATAAACTGTGATTGCTGAGCAAATAATGCCAGAAAATAATGCTGGAATTACCCTGCCTCCCCATGTTGGTGTATTTTATTTTATATTCCTCTTGGTATAAAAATTCAAGTAATGAACCTTTAAATACTGAAGACTTTATAAAACTTTAAGTAAAATTGTGTGTTGTAGACAGTAACCCACATGATTTAGGTGGTGGAGCAGAAGTCCCTCATGCTGGTGTTTTGGAGAGGGTTTCACTCAGTGCTGATTGTGGGCTTTGTTTTCATTTTGATATAAAGAAAAGTAATTAATTAGCAAAAGGCCATCTCTAAAGCTGGCCCTGGCCATGGTGCAGGTCACACAATGTGTTGAACGTGAGGGAATGGTCCAGTTTGGGAGTGTGGAATGTGTGGGATGTGACATTTGGGGTGCAACTGCTTTGTTCGAGGTGCTGCTCAATGAAATGGGGAATTCCCACCTGGAGATCAGCAGGACTGCACTGCTCAGAGGGGATCCTCTGTTAGTGCTGGCTGGAAGAGAATTCCATGGGATTCTTTCCTGGGAGGGTGGGGAGGGGCTGGAATGGAATTCCCACAGCAGCTGTGGCTGCCCCTGGATCCCTCAGAATGTCCCAGGCCAGGCTGGACATTGGGAGCACCTGGGACAGTGGCAGGTGTCCCTGCCATGGCAGGGGTGGCACTGGGTGGGATTTAAGGTCCTTTCTAACCCAAAGCAGTCTGGGAGCCTGGGATCCATTAAAGATCCCAGAGGTGTCCATGGTGCCCATGTGCTGCTGGAGCTTGAGGCTGTTCCTCAGTGCCTGGTGCAGTTCAGG
>NC_031776.1:36738566-36740064 GCF_001522545.3 Parus major | reverse complement strand
CATCCATCCCAGAACTAAGGCAGAACAGGGCCTGGTGTTTATCCCTTGTGTTTAACCCTCGTGGGTTAAACCAGGAGTGAGGGAATTCACCTGGGAGCTCCAGAGTAGCTGAGCTTTCCTTGTTTCCAGAGCCCCATTTTTATGCAAGGACTGTTTTGGACACCCAGGGTAGGGGTGGCCCCAGCAGGGAGCTCTCACTGCCTCTCACAACGCATTAAATGCAGGTTTGTTGTAACAGCTCCATGGAGTTCTCCTTGGCAGGGAAGGATGGACATGGAGCAATAGCCAGAGCTCTCTTCCCACTTCCCAACTGAGCTTCCTCTTATTTCTCTTTGTGCTGCACCTGCAATTTCCGTGTCTAAGCATGGCCAGGATGTCCCTGTAGTCAGCAAATGGAATTTCATGGAATCATCACACAATCCCAGACTGGTTTGGGTTGGAAGGGACCTTAAATCCCATTCCATTCCACACCTCCCGCTATCCCAGGCTGCTCCCAGCCCAGTGTCCAGCCCAGCCTTGGGCACTGCCAGGGGTCCAGGGGCACCACAGCTGCTCTGGGCACCTGTGCCAGGGCCTGCCCAGGGAATGATTTGTCCCCATCCTCTACTCTAAACCTACACTCAGTTAAATCCATTTGTGTTCCCAAGAGTTAACAATTAAACAGGATACAAATATTTTACTAAAGTACAGTAAGATAGTAAAAAAAAATAAAAAAAATCACTTGGACAATTATCCTCAATCTTTGAACATTGGTTTAAAGAGATAAAAAAAAATAACATTGACAAGTGTGTGAAAGCTAATGATAATTTGAGGAATAAATAACACTCTGCAATAAAAACCCCAGAAAACAATAATTCCAGAGAAATAACTTCCCATATGAAGTAAGTAGAGGAAATAAAGGCAGGAATTGTGGTTATAGCATGGCTAGGTGTTAAATTTATATGCTAATAATTACATATTTGTTGGAAAGGATAGTGGAGTCTGATCACGTAGGGGCAGAAGCAGGAAAATGCATTGTGGAAGGATTTCCTTTAATCCTGCCTGCCCAGGCTGTGTGGATGTGTGGTTTGCTCTCCTGGAACGATCTCCAGGGAAGGAGGGATGCCCCCCACCAGGCAGAGTGGCTCCTTTCCCTTTCAGGAGGCGCCTTTTGAAATATTCCCTGCTCTCAGAAGTTTAAAGGAGAGCCACCAGATAGATCCTAGTGAATTTGTTCATAAATATGGAGAGCACAGTGGATTTTTTTCTTTCTCTGCCAAATTGCAGCAGGAGGAGGGAAACCAAACCCCCCAACAAAGTGGAATTTTTGTAGCCGAGTTACAAAGTCAAAATCTTTATTGGTGGCATTGCAAGAATAACCCTGTGCATTCTTTCTTCATGTGCAAATGGTAAAACTCCATGTGTTCTCATCCCAAAGTGAGGATCTGTGCTTTGGGATGAGAATCTGTGGTTTGGGATTAATATCTGTAGTTTGGGATGAGGATCTGTGGTTTGGGAT
>NC_031776.1:36737342-36738241 GCF_001522545.3 Parus major | reverse complement strand
AGGATCTGTGGTTTGGGATGAGGATCTGTGGTTTGGGATGAGGATTTGTAGTTTGGGATGAGGATCTGTATTTTGGGATGAGGATTTGTAGTTTATGACAAGGATCTTTGGTTTGTGACAAGAAACTGTAGTTTGTGACCAGGATTTTAGTTTGGAGAGGGGATTTTTAGTTTGGGAGCATGGGAGTGGAGCTCCATCAGGTCTGTGGCCGCTCCGCTGCTGCTCAGAGCAGGTGAAGTGGGAGAAGAAATGATTGCAACAATCTGGTGGGAAAAAAAGTCCATTTTGTGACATGAGCCCAGCTGTGGTTCATGCCCGTCTCTGTGATGGCCAGAGCTGCTTCTCTCTGTAGCATTTCACGTGTTTGCACCTGGGTTATGTCCAAAAAGGATCAAACCAGATGGAGGTGCCCCTTGTTTCCAGCAGGACGAGGAGAACTGTCAAAAGTTGGTTTGGAATAATTAAAACTTAAAGGAAATTTGAAAGTCAGGAAGTTTTTCCATTCATTTTCTGTGTCCTTGTGATGATAACAGGATACCAGGAGATCTTGAGACCCAAATGATTTCCAAGAAATCCAAGGCCAGCTTGTACACTCTGAGTCCCAGCTGCAGGGATGCTCCCAGAGCACTCAGGACACCCCAATTCTTTCATCTTGAGCACGTTACAGATCATTTCTGCTATCACTGACCCACCCCTCAGCGTGGGCTGTTGTATTCCCTGAGTATCCATCCCTTTCCCCAGAGCTGTGGCCCAGGTTTTCCTTGGCACACCTGTAGCCGAGGCCAGGCTTTGCTGCTCAGTGGGAAGTGGGATTTCCCTGGGGTGGTGTCACCAGCCAGGGAGGTGTGGGGTGAAGCATCCCTGGTGCTCTGGCAGGATCCTGCTTTGGGATGGCTTTG
>NC_031776.1:36731740-36734847 GCF_001522545.3 Parus major | reverse complement strand
GGATAATTGAGTGTACCTGTGGCACGGGGCTGTGTCTAATCAGGCGGCTGCGGAGGTGGGCAGTGTCAAGTGCCATTCATCTGCTTCCCCCCAGCTCGGCGCACGCAGGAGGAGGGGGAGTGATAAGACAAAGATATATAACCGTGTTGACCACTGAAGTACCTGGTTAACAACTTAATTATCTGAGTTCAGCTATCAGTCAGCAACAAACCCGGACAATTTAGACATACTTTATAATTTGCTATAAAAATGGCATAATGATAAGGACAGTGTTGCTCGAATTAGAATCTGCATTAAGTGTGTTTAATTTAATTTTTCTAATTATATTTCTAATAGCTTAAATATGTGCACTGATAAAATGGTTAGCCACCTGCATTTAAATGCCACCTGATGCGTTTATTTTGGAACAGTAGCAGATTGATATAATTTGAGCACGAGCTCCTCTGAAAATTCCTTTATTAATGGGTGTTAAATTATTCCTTGTGCTGCACGTGAAGTTCTGGAGATGCCACCGGGGTGGGAATGGCTGGGAAATGCCTGAAACCTGCAAATATTTATTGTGTTTTCTGAGCTGGGGATAGGGAGGGTTCTGTTTAATTAAAAATTAAAATTTGTGGTGGCGTTTCACAGTTCTTCTGTGCTCGTTAAGCCTCTTATTTTTTAATATCAGGTGAGTTAATTTTTTTGCATGGAGTGTGTGGGTTGAGGGTATTCCATATAATTCCAAGTTAAGTATCCCCACGTGGTACCAACTTACCAAATTAATTAATAGCCACAAATCTGACTAAGTCTGTGTTGCAGGTTCAGTGAGAGCTGCCTGTTTGCAAATGTTGGATGTTTCCTGAATGATTCCTTTTCTGAGTGAAATTGGGCATTTTTTGTCTAAATCTCCATGTAAGATCGAGGCAAATATTAAAAAATTGGTCAGAGGAAAAACACAAAATAAAATCTTTTTCCTTTCCTGGCAGTAAATGAAAATTGACTTTTAAAACAACTCGCGTACAGCTGGTGCTGAGCTGATGTCTCCAGGCCAATTCAAATGTATAATAAATTACAAATAAAAGAATCATTTAGAAAACACTACTTTAAAAACCCAACGAAAACAGCTCCACTTCCTGAATTGCATGTGGCAGATATTGTTCACAGGGCTAGGACAGGAACAGAAATCCATAAAATCAATGTTTATTAATTGTTTATTTGCACTGGGAGCTCTGTTTATTTTCTGTGCTGTGAGAGGAGCAGGAGCCTCTCTGCTGGGACAAACTCACCACGGAATTGGTGGGAGCTGAGGATTCCATCTGGAATTTGAATTCCTTGCGTGGAACAAGGTTATCAGATAAAAATACACTTTTAACGAGCACCATAAAGGGCATGAGGGGAATGAAGCTGAGAGTGTCCATCAGCCCTGCACACCTGGGCTGGGCTCTGCCGCTGTGCCCATGAAAACTGGGCAGTTGGGAATCTGGGAATGATGGATATTCAGTGTGGGTGGAGCGGGAGTGTGAGCTGTCTGCTCGGGTGGGGATGGGACAGGGGCAGGGCTGGGACGGGGCTGGGACAGGGTTGGAGCAGGGATGGGGATGGGGATGGAGCAGGGACAGGGCTGGAGCAGTGCTGGAGCTGCTCCTGGAGGTGCTGCAGGGCTGGAGCAGTGCTGGAGCTGCTCCTGGAGGTGCTGCAGGGCTGGAGCAGTGCTGGGGATGCTCCTGGAGATGCTGCAGGGCTGGAGCAGTGCTGGAGCTGCTCCTGGAGGTGCTGCAGGGCTGGAGCAGTGCTGGAGCTGCTCCTGGGGGTGCTGCAGGGCTGGAGCAGTGCTGGGGATGCTCCTGGGGGTGCTGCAGGGCTGAAGAGCTGCTCCCCATGTCCCTGGCCTTTCCTTACATTTGAATTTTGGTCTGACACTTTCCCCAAAGAACTTCTCCCTCTGCCAGGGCCTCGGGGACAATTTCCCTGTGTCCTGTGGAGGATCTGGGATGCTCCTGCTCCTCTGGCCCTGCCCACATTCCCCATTCCCTGTGCCCATTGCTGGATTTTGAAACCATCACCCCCAAACCAAGTGATTGTGATCCAGGGGCTGGTGTTGAAACAACCCAAAGTGTGCAAATCCCACATGAAGCACTTTACACGAGGAGCACTCCCTTCCCAAAAACCTTGTGCCAGAGCTGAGGGCTCCCCCTAAGCCCCTGGAAGTCGGTGGGATTCCTTTTATTGACTTGGCTGAGCTCGGATCAGCCAGTGCCCCACGAACACAGGGACCCCAGCCCCTGGCATGTGGATGATTTCCATCTCAGGGCCCTTGATCTCCTGTGCATTCCCTTAACATTTACCTAGAGAGGAGGAATATTTCCAGTGTCTCACAGCAGAGGTGTGTTCATATTTCAATATTTATGTCTGGGGGCTGCTACAGGCAGTGCTGCAGGTGCTGGAGGATGCCCCAGCCTCTGCTCTAAGCCACACTCCCAGCCTGAGCTCCCTGTCCTGTCACTGCCAGCTGTGACAGGAGATCACAGATGGGAGATGGGCTCTGGCCTGGCACAGAGGGTTGATACAAAACAGCAAAACTTCTGTTTTTTGGTGAATTATGCTGAGATGAGTGTCTGCACGGAAAAGCAGAAGGCTTTGGAGCTGTCAGTGTACATCTGGAAATGAACTGGGAATTCAGTGAGGCTGGGGTGGGGCAGGTGCTTCTCCCTCTGGGGGTTCTGCCCCAGACCCTCTGCTGTTCAGGGGTGTCTCTGCTGCACTTGGCAGTGCCAGCCCTTGTTGGAAAGACTCTATTTGGTGATGTTCCTGTGGATGTAATTTGGCCAGCAACATCTGTCCTGAGCACTTCCTACCAGGCAGATTTTGAGCCATTGCCAGAAATTTGGGATTCATCTCTTGGTGTTGTTAGCAGGGTATTACAAGGGTTAACACTGAATAATCCAGCTCAGCATGGGAAGGGAGCTGTGCCGTGACACAGGCGGCTGCTTCCCCACACACCAGGGATGTAGAGATCCCTCAGGGAGTGATCCTGCCCCTTTGCCCGGCCTTGGGAGGCATCTCTGGGGTGATCCTGCCCTTCTGGGGTGATCCTGCCCCAGGGGATCCCTGCTCTGGGGTGCTGT
>NC_031776.1:36729726-36731229 GCF_001522545.3 Parus major | reverse complement strand
GAGGGGCTGGAGCTGCTGGAGCCCTGAGCAGAGCCCCGAGGGGCTGGAGGCTCCTCCCGGGGCTCTCAGGGACACAGGCCGCGCTGCTGGGCCCTGAGCTCCGGGCTGGCCCTGCTGGAGCGGGGAGTGCCCCGGAGCCCGCGGGGTCCCTCGGGCCGGAGCCTCCCCAGGATCCCCAGGATCCCCAGGATCTGAGGGTGAATTTGCTGCGGGCTCTCCTCAGGGCTGGCCCGGTCCCCAGGAGGTTCCTGAGGAGCTGTGGGAACACCCTGGCTCGATTCCTCTGGAATCCCCAATTCCAGGATTGTCCCTGGCCCTGTGGCAAACCCTTGGATAATGCTCCATTGTAGCTGAGAGACAAGTGCCATGTGCCAGCTCAAGAAAATGAAATCAGTGTTTAATTACTAAATATTCTACATCTAAAATTATATATTAAAAAAAAAAGCTTAAATAATTCAGTTTGATTTGGTCTAATTAGCCTGATTTCCTAGTATTTAGCCCTAATTATGTGATACATAAGCCCTAATTATGTAGTACGTATACAGTGTGCTCTCTAAAGTTAAAGATCAGAACGGATACTGACATAAATGATAAAATATGTTAAATTATTAATTATAATTAATCTTACAAAATAGGCATAATTAGTTTAAGTACTTTAGATATTCTACTTAATAGCATTACGCATTATATGCAAGGTTTGAGCATTTTACAAATACTCTTATCCAAGGGAAATACTGGGGAGGGTTGGGATCCACTGGAGCTCTTCCCTGGCAGGCCCAGGGGCCTGAGCATCCTCCGTGTCCTGCGCTCCTCCTCGGGAGATCAGAGCCTGGGAACCTCTGGAATCTCCTCTCATTCCTCTCCAGGCCTGCCAGGGGCTGGGCAGGGCTCCCGTGTTGGTCACTCCAGAGCAAAAAAGGATTTTGGGGCTTCCAAATCCGGCCCTTTCTGTTCCTGCAGCCTGCTGTGAGTCACACCAGCACCCTGGGCCAGGGAAAAATCCACTGCCCGTAGAATGGGATGAGCTTTACAGTCCTTCCCTTCCCGTTCTGGGATTCCATGGAATCAATTAGCCTGATTAAAAAAAAAATAGAATTTTGAGGTTTTTGTAGTTCTTGTACTTTAAAGGTGCTTTCTGAGTCGTTTCCACAGTGTGAGGTGGGCACAGCTGGGCTGGCACTGCTGGGAGAACTGGGGCTCACCAGGGATTTTACAGTTCTGCCTCTGGCTGGGTCAGGAGTTGTGGGGTGGGCTTGGCTGTGGAGCCTCAGTGGGGCTGTGTGGGGAAAACGCAGGAATTTGAGGGAAGGAGGGGATTCCAAAATCTCCTGAGAACGGGAAGGGAAGAGAGAAAAAAGACAAGGGCTGTTCTCTTTTCCAGCTCAGCATTTTCAGGAGCGGGGTCAGGAACGGGGCCCTCTCAGGGATATTTTCATGGACAGATTGACCCAGTGCCATGAGGGTTTTGCTGCTGCCCAGCACGTGCAGGAAGCACAGTCAGCA
>NC_031776.1:36721991-36728690 GCF_001522545.3 Parus major | reverse complement strand
CCATGACATCACCTGTGCCTGTGATGTCACCTGTCATTGTGACATCACCTGTGTCCATGATGTCACCTGTCCATGACATCACCTATCATGTGACATCATCTGTCTGTGACATCACATGTCCATGTGACATCACCTGTCAATGACATCACCTGTTCATGATATCACTGTCCATGTGACATCACCTGTCCTTGTGACATAACCTGTCTGTGACATCACCTGTGACATCACCTGTCCTTGTGACATCACCTGTCCATGACATCACCTATCCTTGTGACATCACCTGTCTGTGACCTCCCCTGTCCATGTGACATCACATGTCTGTGACATCACCTGTCCTTGTGACATCACCTGTCTGTGACATCACCTGTCCATGACATCACCTGTCTGTGACATTACCTGTCCATGACATCACCTGTCCTTGTGACATCCCCTGTCCCCATGACATCCCCTGTCCCCGTGACATCCCCTGTCCGTGGCAGGAATTCCTGGGCCGTTCCTCAGCTCCAGAGCAGCAGGAACAAGTGGAGGAGTTGAAATCTCCTTTGTCTCACAGTTCTGAGCTTTCCAAGCTCTGCTTCTTGTCCATTTTAGGGAAAAGTCTCTTTCTCCCTGACAATGGAATGGGATTTTTCCAGGACTGGGTAAATGAATCCTGCTCAGGTTTCTCCACAGGCCAGATGTAAACCCTGGAATCTCCTCCAGTCACACATTTACCTGAAGGAAAAAACCCAACAGAATTAAATCTGCTGACCAAGGTGTCCTCCAGGACATTTTCCCACCAATCCCACCAGGATGGATTTATTCCCAGAAATATTTCTCCCATCCCCTGGATAGCAGTGGGTAGCAGCACATGAGGGGATTTTTCCCTCTCTTCCATGTATTTATGTACTCTTTAATCCACTGTTTGTTTTAGAAAACGGGTGAATAAAACAATTCTTTTTTTTGTTTTATTGAAACCACTTAAGAAAAATTATGTAATACACAAAGGAATTTTTTAAATCTTGGTTTAATTTTTTTTTTTTGTATTCTTCATTACAATACGAAAAAAGATCTGTCCTTCTGTCTGACTAATGTTAGTTTGATGATTATACCAATATTAACTGCTTTACTTGAGCAAGCAAAGAAAAAGTAAAATACCAGTCAGAGCAGCTGCTAATTCACCCAATGTTGTACTCTGGTTATTAAAAATACCCAAAAGATGTACCTTGGTGGTTCAGGCTTTTGAATTAGAAGCAGAATATTAATTTAGGCCTGAAGCATGATTAAACATTGTAAGGCCCCTTAAGAATTTTCACCAAATTTTCTTGGATTTCTCTTTATTGGGTCTTCCTCGACTGTGTTTAGCCCTGTAATTGCTTTGCTCCTTTGTTGATAGGTTAAAGCACAATGTGATTTTCTCCATGTCATAATATTTAAGAGGACGGTTCAATGTTCCGCATGTCTGATGTGCAGCTGAGGCAGCGCAGGGGGAGCGGGCTCGGGCCTTTGGGGGGATTTTTCCCTTCTTCCCTGCTCTTTTTCCTTCTATTTCTGACACTCTGCAGAAGCTGCAGCGCTGCCTGGGTATTGGGGAGGGGTTTTCTGGAGCAGAGAAACTCCCAATCACAGATAAATTGAAGAGAAAAAAACCAGCTCCTGTTTTTAGAAGGAATTCAGAGCACGACGTTTCTCAAAGGGAGAACCAAGAGTTAAAATGCGATGCTTGAAATTCATTTCTCATATGCACCAAAATAATGGTGGTTTGGGCATAAAGGAGATGGAAACGTGGAGCAGGGGCTGGATGGCAGGGCTGGAATCACTCAGAAGGATCTGGGCTCTGGAGCTCTGGTGGGGCTGAAGCTGGCCACACCTTGGGCGAGACTAAAGGGTGCCAAGGCTGGATTTGTGGCTCTGCAGCTGCCTTGGGTGAACAGGGGAGAAATGTCCTTGTGGAGACGTCTCCAGGGTTCTGATCCCAGCTCTGGGCAGGAGCTGCAGGATCCAGGGAGGGCTCTGGATGGATTTGGGAAAGGAGCAGGGGGTGGGGAAGGAGCAGTCCATGGGTGGGGACCTTTCCCTCTCTCCAGGAAGGCTCCCAAGGGACGGGAGCATCAGCAGAGCCCACGAGGTGCCACCAGCCTGGGCTCTGGGAGGATCCGTTTGGGATCACCCTCAGTGAGAGGTTCCATGACTTCTCTTGGAAGAGCAGTGGCCAGGAGTGCCCAGTGATGTGCCACGAGTGACCAGTGATGTGGCCAGGTGTGACCAGCACTGTGGCCACGAGTGACCAGTGATGTGGCCAGGAGTGACCAGCACTGTGGCCAGGTGTGACCAGCACTGTGGCCAGGAGTGACCAATGATGTGCCAGGAGTGCCCAGTGATGTGCCAGGAGTGACCAATGATGTGGCCAGGTGTGACCAGCACTGTGGCCACGAGTGACCAGTGATGTGGCCAGGAGTGACCAGCATTGTGGCCACGAGTGACCAGTGATGTGGCCAGGAGTGACCAGCAGACCCTGAGCCCAGCACAGGCAGGATCTGGGTGTCCCCCATGGTTGGCAGCCTGCACTGGAGTAACCCTGGTCCCCTGAAATCCCAAATTAGGATTTCAGGAAGCAGAGAAGTTGGGCTCCAATAATTACAGACAGTCAGGGAGGAAAATTTCTGCAGTGCAAACAACCCAGGCAACCCAAAAAATATGTCCTGGTCTAGTTAGCACAGCTCCACGGGTGCATTAATTAGTGGGGAAATGAGTGCAGGCGTCTGGGGCTCTGATTCAGCAGGGAAATTAAAATCCTTCAGCTCCCAGAAGGCAGCAGCTGCTGGAGTTGGAGATCAGTGTCCTCTCCAACTTGAGCTGCTCGTGATTCAAGCATGGTTTGCTTGCAGTTAAGTCATGAAATACCAGGAATTCTCCTGGAAGTGCTCAGATTATCTCAGTGTGTCCCATGAAATACCAGGAATTCTCCTGGAAATGCTCAGATTATCTCAGTGTGTCCCAACCAAGCAAGCAATTGAATTTGGAACTTCACAAGGCACAACAGGTTATTTGTTTGACTAATTAGTTGCATTTTTCTACCGAATGCAATATATAATTATATGATTCCAACCTGAATTAGCTTTTTTCCCTGCATTTCCCTGTTTTCCTGCAGGTTCTGGAAGTGTGTTCCCTGCAAGTGTGGATCTTCACATTCAGGGAATGACAGAGCTCAGAAACACACTCACAGCATCTTCTTAATCCACAAACAGGGAACATCATCTGGAAAACTTCCAGAAATTTTCCTTTTCCTTCCAGAAGAATGTGTGGAAGTTTGGATTTATTGAAGTTTGTCTGTTATTTGAACACTTCTAAAAATCAACATCAATTGTGCCCTGGGTTAGAGAATCCCTCCCCATGGCACACAGGCTTCACCAGGGGCTTTTCCAATCTGATAAACTTTATCTGGATTTCTGTTACAGGAAGGAAACATTTTGCTCCTGTTGCAAACAAACCCATTTTGGAGCGAGGTTGTTTTCAAAAAACAGAACTGAATTTAGTGAACAAAAGAGAGGAACTGATGCTTTGGAGTCCTGGGAGTTGTTTGAATGCAGCATTTTAGCAGAAATTTAAAGCCAAAGCATCCTGCATTGCAATGAATGCACATCCAGCTCTGCCCACGGCCCCTTTGTCGGCTTTTCCTTTCTGGAGGTGATTCCTGCCCTGCTGGATGTAATCGCTGTTAACCAGATCATGTCTGCAGCAATTCCTGCCGGCCTTTGGGCAGATTCCATCCTTCTCACAGGTTAGGGGCAGATTCCATCCTTCTCCCAGGTTTTGGGCAGATTCCATCCTTCTCCCAGGTTAGGGGCAGATTCCTGTCTTCTCCAGGTTATGGGCATAATTCCTGCCTTCTCCCAGGTTTTGGGCAGATTCCTGTCTTCTCCAGGTAATGGACAGGATTCCTGCCTTCTCCCAGGCTTTGGGCAGATTCCATCCTTCAGGTTTGGGCATATTCCTGCCTTCTCCTGGGCTTTGGGCAGGATTCCATCCTTCTCCAGGTTAGGGGCAGGATTCCATCCTTCTGGGTTTTGGGAAGATTCCATCCTTCTCCAGGTTATGGGAAAATTCCTGCCTTCTCCCGGGTTATGGGCAGATTCCATCCTTCTCTCAGGCTTTGGGAAGATTCCTGCCTTCTCCAGATTATGGGCAGATTCCATCCTTCAGGTTTTGGGCAGATTCCTGCCTTCTCCCGGGTTTTGGGCAGGGTCGCTGCCTTTGGAGCCAGCGCTTGATTTGTTTCCCAGTCCTGGAATGCGAGCGTTAATGAGGAATGTGGCAATAACAATGCCGCTCGCTCGGAACCTCTCGCTGTCGGTGTCGCCTTTCCCTTTGTCGCTTTTCCATGCGGGACCCGGGAGTGACCCGGGTGACAGCAGAGAGCTGTGGGCAGAGGTGTTTTCCAGGGTTTGTTTAGGGAACGCTCGGCCGGATGGGATCGGCATCGGGGAGATGATGCGGGCAGTTCTCAGCGCCGTCGGGATCATTATCCCGGCAGTTCCCGGCGCGGCCGGCCCGGGATGCGATGGATGGACCGTGACGGCTCTGCCGCTTGGATTAGAGGCGCTCCCAGCTCGGCACATCCCGAGCATCCCGAGCATCCCGAGCATCCCGAGCACCCCGAGCACTCCGAGCACCCCTGAATATCCCCGAGCACCCCTGAACATCCCTGAACATCCCCGAGCATCCCGAGCACCCCGAGCACCCCGAGCACCCCGAGCATCCTCCCGAGCACCCCTGAACATCCTTGAACATCCCCGAGCACCCCGAACACCCCGAGCATCCCGAGCATCCCTCTCCGTGCCGGGAGCCAGAGGAGCGGGCTCGGCAGGGACATGGCCCTGGGCAGGAGCCGGGATGTGTCCCGGGAATGATCCCAGCCGTGCCTGGAGGCAGGGAAAGGTCGGGATGTGTCCCGGGAATGATCCCGGCTGTGCCAGGGAAAGGCCGGGATGTCCCGGGAATGATCCCGGCTGTGCCCGGGGCCAGGGAAAGGCCGGGATGTCCCGGGAATGGTCCCGGCTGTGCCCGGGGCCAGGGAAGGCCGGGATGTCCCGGGAATGAGCCCGGCTGTGCCAGGGAAAGCCGGGATGTGTCCCGGGAATGATCCTGGCTGTGCTTGGGGCCAGGGAAAGCCGGGATGTGTCCCGGGAATGATCCCGGCTGTGCCCGGGGCCAGGGAAAGGCCGGGATGTCCCGGGAATGATCCCGGCTGTGCCCGGGGCCAGGGAAAGCCGGGATGTCCCGGGAATGATCCCGGCTGTGCCAGGGAAAGGCCGGGATGTGTCCCGGGAATGAGCCCGGCTGTGCCCGGGGCCAGGGAAAGCCGGGATGTCCCGGGAATGATCCCGGCTGTGCCCGGGGCCAGGGAAAGGCCGGGATGTGTCCCGGGAATGATCCCGGCTGTGCCAGGGAAAGGCCGGGATGCTCTCCCGGAGCTCACGGTGTGAGCATCCCAAGGGGACGGAGCCCCGCAGGATGGGCGGAAATCTGTGGAAATTCAGCATTACAGGTTATGAAATGTAGGGAAAGCCCCAAGATTTAAACAGCGTTTTTGGGTAGTTTTCTGTGTTTTCTGGCTCGCAGCACCCCGGTGACTGCCTTGGGATACTTTGGGATGATCCAAGCTCACAAAACGAGCCAATAGCTGGAGCGGTGCAGAATTCCAGGAAATCAGGATCTCCGTCTTTTAAACCGGGTTTGTTTTCAAGTGGGGGGAAAGCGGAGAGCTGTGGCCTGTTGTACTCCCTTGACACGAAAAGAACCCACTCAATCTCTTGTTTTTGCCCTCTGGCTTTTTTCTGCTCCTGCCTGACTTTGCAGTCCCATGGCAGCCTGTGCCCGCGGGTGTGAGGAGCACACAGGATCTGTCTTTAACAGATTTAATAATTCCCAGCGCTAGGAACGCTTTCCAGGCTGGAATTAGGCTCCCCATGGGCTGCCTCTGCCAGCCAGCAGGAAAGAAATCCCATTTCTGGAAAAATAACCAGAGATTCTCAGCTGCAGCCAGGACTTCTCGGGGTCTCGCAGGGCGCACTCCTCTGCCCATCTGCGCCTTGACTTCCCCAGCCACACAGAAACGTGAGGCTTGCATTAAAAATATATCTGGATATTTCTGTGGCAAACTCCCATCGCTCTGCTCTCTGCCAAGATCCTGCGAAGGATGGAGTGCAAATGCTGCTGCAATAATTAGCGGATGGAAGCAGAGCAGTGGAAGAGCACAATAAAGGCAGGAAAACCCCAAACCCCGCGAGCAGGAGCTGGGCTGGACCTGCTGGGGGTCACTGGAATTTCTGTCCCATAAAAACTGTTTGAGCAGCTCCCTGTAAAACACATTCGGGGCTCTGGGAGGTCCCGAGGCCAGGATTGGGAAGGGAATGCTGCAGGGAGGTGTTTGGCATCCCTAAGGAGCACCGAGAGCATCTTGCTCCCAAAAAGAAACAGAATTCCCGGATTATCGCTTAAATCGCAGCACAGATACACAATATATAAAAAATAATATATATGTGTGTGTGTTTATATTATATATATATGTGTGTTTATGTTATACATGTGTTTATATTATATATATGTGTGTTTATATTATATATATGTATTTATATGTGTGTATATTGTATATAACATATATACATATGTTTATATGTGTATGTGTTTATATTGTGTGTTTATATTATATATATGTGT
>NC_031776.1:36718436-36721394 GCF_001522545.3 Parus major | reverse complement strand
TATTTATCTATATCCATCCTGTATATAATATCTATATATTTATATATATCCATCCTGTATATAAAATCTATAGATTTATATATATCCATCCTATATACAATATCTATATATTTGTCTATATCCACTAATAGGTATTAAATGCAGATCCCTGCACATCTCATAGGACAGGAAAGGTCTTTTTGAGCACCGAGTAAATATTTAAATATTTTTAAATACTTTTCAAATTCGTGCCTAAGTACCATCACCGTATTTGAAAGAAAAAAAATCAAACCGGTTTAAAAGTTCTTCACCCTCCAAACGCAGCCCTTTTTCCCTTTACATTCCCTCCTTCTATAAAATAAAAAATCCCTTATATAAACATAGTTCTGGAGCATCATGAGTGGAATTCCCGGGGGGGTTTTTTGTGGCACTCAGAGCAAATGTGGCTGACACTTGTTCTGTGTTACCCTTGGGCTACTGTTTTGATCCTGGGCTGGATGGATTTATCCCTGTCAGCACAAGGCATTTCCCCCTCTCCTCCCCAGCGGATTCTACAGCCCGTTCTCCATGTGGAAACGCAGCACGGGAACGTTCAGGTGCTCGGGGCAGCTCTGGGAATTCCCAGAAGGATTCCAAAGGTGAGCCCTGGGATGCTGATCCCGCTCCCAGCGCGAGGTCACATCCCTGGGCTGTTTCCTTCCCCCTCGTGTGGATGGGAGCTCGGAACAGCCACGGGGAAATAATTGCTATGGAGCTGGAGAAGCTTAATTCTGATGAAGCAATTAGTGGCTGTTTCCTGATTGCTCTCGGTGCCGTGAAGAGGAGGTGAAGAAGATCGTGCCGCCTCTTCCAATCCCCAGCCCTTCCCCAGCTCCCCAGACCTTTTGCCCTCCTATTGGACACAGCCAAAGTTGCTTTGAATTTTTTCAGAAAGTGTCTTGTGACCGTGGATTCTCCAGAAGGTTAAACATAAATTAGTCATAAAGCCAACAAAAGGGAGAGGAAAAGAGGAGGCTCAGCGATTCTTGGACAAATTTCTGCCTTTTTCAAACTGCTGGGGGTTAACTAGAACCAAGAAAAGCTGAATTCTAATTCCCTTTTATAATAATAATAATAATAATAATAATAATAATAATAATAATAATAATAATAATAATAATAATAAACAACTCTTTGCTGCCATTTATAACCTCCAGCATTAATGTGCCCTGAGCTCTGCAGAGCTGCAGATCTGAGCAGTGTTTAAGACAACAAAGTGCTGTTTGATAGTGGAGCCTTTCTGTGGAGCAGCTCCTCTTCCTGCCTTTGATGGGCGATGCTTTATTTAATCAATTATTCATCAAAGTTCGGGCATTCTTCTTATATATTTAGGGAAAAACTAAAAGATGCCTTTCCTGGCTTTCCTGTTTGAATAAAAGTTTAAATAGAATGTGGAAACAGCCGCTTTTGAAGGGAAAAATCCCACAGCTTGGAGAGCTCGCGGTGTCGAGCGCCTGAGCAGGATTTGCGTCTTTGGGAAAAGAGAGGAGGGAAAAAATAGACATTCCCAAGTTCTGTAGCTGAGCCAAAGGCTCCGGGAGGGTTCTGCCAGCCCGGCCGGCCGGGCTGAGGAGCAGGACCGGGATCTGCCCGAGGCTCACCTCGGCCGGGGCTGACCGGGGCCAGCGGGGCCGGCTCCGGACACCCGGAGCGGGGCTGGGGAGCATCTTGAGCAGTTGGGAACATTTGGCAGCTTCACATGGAAAAAAATGACTGCTGGGGAAGCTGAGCGGCTGCTAATTAGCAGCACTGAACTGTGGGTAAGGACAGTGGATTTTAATGTGAGAGGAATTCTACAATAACCACCCCGGTGAAGGAAATAGCAGGAAATGCTCCCGAGCTGACCCTCGTGGCAATCTGAGCTGCACGTTGCAATAATCCTGTAAATTACTCGGCTTTTTTATCCAGGAACTTGGAGTTAATTAGTAATTTAACATTCCTCCACGCTATTAAATGTCTTTCTTGCATTATATTATGTTGTTTCATGGTCTTACCTTAACACTAATGGGGTTTAGTTCTATTTTCTCCAAACAGTAACAGTAAAATAAAACCGAGCTGGAAAATTAATTAGTTCTCTTTTACCTTTGATTTACCTGTTAGGAACAATTAAGTGGCAGAGTGGAGGTTTGGAGTGGTACGAGGTTCCCTGGAGATGAATGGATTCCCGGGAAGTGCTGCTGGAGCAGGGCTGAGGATCACGAGTGGGTGAAGGGCTGGGGGCTCTGAGGGGCAACACTGCGGGTTTGGGGCTGGGAGGGGAGGCAGCCCCTCATCCCTGTGTCCTCTTATCCTTTTATCCCTGTGTCCTCTTATCCTTCTATCCCTGTGTCCTCTTATCCTTTTATCCCTGTGTCCCTGTATCCCTGTGTCCCTTTATCCTTTTATCCCTGGATCCCTGTGTCCCTGGATCCCTGTGTGCCCTCACATTCACATCCCTGTATCCCTGTATCCCAACATCCCTGCATCCACTCATCCCTACATTCTTACATCCATGCAACCCCTCATCTCTGCATCCCTGGATGCCCCTCATCCCCTCATCCCTGCATCTCTGCATCCCTGCATCCCCTCATTCCTCATCCCTGCATCCCCTCATCCCCTCATCCCTGCATCCCTGGGAGCTGCTCTGCTCTTCCAGTCTGGAATTGTGCACAGTTTATTCCTCCTGGTGCCGTCCTTGCAGCTGCAGGAATCCAGGGGCTCATTGGGAGCATCCAACACCTGAGCTGGGATCTGAGGGAAAGTTTGGGATAGAATTCCAGGGGGCATCAGGTGAAGGAGCCTTTCCTTCATTAATCCAGCACAAACTCAAACTTGGAGTGCATTTTTCTTTCCCTTCCTCCTCCACACTCGGTGGCTCAGCTGCGAGGTTCGCTTCCTTTGAAAGCCAGCGGGGACTTTGGGTTTGGGTGATTAAACCGGGTTTGGGATTTGGGTGATTAA
>NC_031776.1:36711565-36718181 GCF_001522545.3 Parus major | reverse complement strand
ATGGGATGGGTTTCCATTCCCTATGGGTTTCCATTCCCTATGGGATGGGTTTCCATTCCCTATGGGTTTCCATTCCCTATGGGATGGGCCCCACCCCAGGTGCTTTGGCTGCTCCAGGAGCGAGGCTGGGCCCTCGGAGCCCTCGGGAAGGGCTGAATCCCACAAAATCCCTTCCCAGAGCTCTGTCTCCGGGGGCTCCCGCTGAAAGCAGCGCCGCTCCCACCTAGAGCCCGTCCTTCTCCGCTGGGCTGGAGCCGCCATAAAAAATTCATCGGAGCTTGAAGAGATTTGTGCGTCCGTGTCCTGCCCATTGTCAGACAAATTGAAGTGTGCAGGGAAGGCAGAGCCGAGCCCGGGATTTATTTACTCCTCGCACTCCAATCTTGAGAGGAGCCGCTCCGGCCCTTCAAAGGGGACGGTGACAATGCGGTGACACCGGGTCAGCGGCACCGCGGTACCTGCGAGGGGATTGTTCTGCTGCCAGAGAGGAAGTGACTGAAACCTCTTTTTCTCATCACTGTCTCTTCTGATTGATGGCTCGCTGGTCACACTGAACGTGCCCTTTTTAAATAATTCACCATGTCATCACAGCACCAGTTTATAACTGGCCTGTTATTTTTACCTTTGTTCACTCACTAACAGGAGATTCCATAAATTAACTACTCGGGGCTTTGGGAGCCTTAGGACTGGGTGAAACGTTCCTTTTGCTTTCTCTTTTCCTATTTTAGTAGATTTTTTTTTTTTAAAGCTTTCAAAGCCTTCCTGCACACGGCAGCAAAGATTTTTTTCAAAAGCCACGGGCTCCGGGTGTGATAATTCATTAAAAACCAGCTTAGAAAATCAATAGATTCTTCTTGATGACATTAATTAAAATATAAGGAAATGCCCAAAATGAAGCAGGCACATTCACCCAGGTTGGGATGAGTTCATCCCTCAGGCAGGGAGGGCTGGTTTGGACCATGAATTCCTGCTGGAAGTTCAGGATGAGAACTGGGCATTAATTGATGCCGAGTGCTGTTCTCTGACTGTGCTGGAAATAATCCAAATAAAGACAGCTCCAATTGCAGCCTTGAATTATTTTAGCAGCAGTTAATGGCTAAAACATTGAATAATGTACTTTGCAAATCAGACTCTATTTGTTTAACTCTGGAATCAGGGCTGGGTCACTCAGATTAGGCGCTGGCTGAGTATTCATCCTCTCTCACTGGGATGTGGAAATGTGGCTCCTAATTAATGGATGCCAGGAATAATCACTGGGATTCCTTTGCCAGGCTCTCTCATTAGAAGACTTCTGTCAGTTTTTACTTTGTTTCAGCTATTTTTTTATTAAACAACTGGAGGGAAATGTTTGATTCATCCAGGAATGGTGCATCCCTCCTTCCCTGTCCCGTTGGGGGGTGTGTGTTCCCAGAGCCCGGTGCCTGCTCCAGGGGACATCCCTGGATTGTGACAGCAGATTCCTGAGCAGGGGGCTCCAACAGGAGAGGGATTTCATGGATTTCAGCAGCCTCTGCAGTTACTCCAGCAAAGTTTCTATATGAAGGTGGACTTTGGGGGGCCAGAGTAACTTTATCAGGGAATGTGGGGTTGGGGTGCCCCTTTTCACCCCCTGCTTGGCACAGGCAGGGGCAGCCAGCAGGAACAGCCAGAACAGGAACTCATCCCTCGCCTTTATTCCCTGGGCCACTCTGGATTTAGGCTCCAGACCTGGAAAAACTGCGGCAGCTCCTTAGGGCTGAGAGCTGGGAGGTTCTCTGGGAATGTGGAGGATTTTCCAGCATCAGAAATCCCGGGGAGAAAATCCCTGGGGTGCAGAGCAGCGAGCCCAAGGGACGCCCTGGAATGGGCAGGGAAGGGAAGGGATGAACCCAGAAGTGCTCTGGAATAAACTGGGGATGGAATATCTGCTGATGCCTGGGAGAACTTTTCACCTTTGATTTGCTGTTCAAAACTAGTCAAGATAATGCAGCCAAAATATTGGAGGTTTTCTTTACTTTGGGGCTGTTTTTGTGTAGTTGATTTGGGGTTTTGATTCTTTCTGTTCAGATTTTTGGTTTGGTTTGTTTTCATTGTCGTTGTTTTGAGTTCTTTTATCTGTTGTTCTTTTTCAGGTGGTGGTTTTGTGTTTATTTATTTTATTATTTTTTATTTATTTTTTTCTTCTTCTGTTTGTTGTTTTATAGTTGGTGGTGCTTTGTGGTGTGGTTTTGTTTGGTTTGTTTTTATTCTTGTTTTGGCTTCTTTTTCTCTGTGGCTTTTTTGGTTGTTGGTTGTGGTTTTGTGGGGACTTTTGCTGGCTTTGCTTTTATTTTTGTTGCTGCTTCAAGTTCTTTATTTTCTGTTTGATTGTTTTTGGTAGTTGATGGTATTTTTATAGGGTTTTTTATGCTTGGTTTGTATCACAATTCTTAATTTGGGTACTTTTTTTTTTTCTGAGTTTTTTGGTTGTCGCTGATATTTTTATGGGCTTCTTTATTAAATTTTGGGTTGTTTTGCTGTGTTTTTTTGTCTCTCTGCCCTTCCCTGGTACCTGGCGGGGGCAGAGCTGCTCCCTCCCCGCAGGACCCCGTGGGGGTAATTAACAAAGAGTCAAGTTCTGAACTAAGCGAGACAAATTGGAAAGCTGCGAGTTGGGAGATAAGAGCCGGGGGTGACACTTTATTTGTGCCGGGGTTATCAAATCAGAATAAGCACTTGGAGCAAAAAGCAGCATAAAAGAGGCGAGGGAGGTGCAAGAAGGCCGCGGTAATTGGGTTTCCCCACACAAATGGGATCCATGGAGCAGAAGGGTTTCCCTTTGAAGGCGCTGGGCTGGATTTGGGGTGCGTGGTTTCCATTAGCCCCTGCTCGGCTCCGGCCCCTCACCAGGCACATAAATGCAGGAAACATCCCAATATTTGATATCCTAATCCCATTTGCTTCTCTTTCCAACAGCCTGGAGTGGCCAGAGAGAAATCACTAAATTGCAAGGGGGATAATAAAACATACAGTGCCTTTCATGAGAATATAAAAATGAGTTTATTTTTCATTTTAATCCTTTTTTTAAATTATTTTTCAGTATTTGGTTATTGATTTAAAGAATATTAAAATCCCAGTTTTATGCACCATGAGCTAAGGGAGTTATTTTTTTAAAAAAACAGACTTTAGTCTTTAAAATTTTGCAATTTCTTACTTGTATTCAGAGAGGAAGGAATGAAGGGATAAAAGCAGAATAGGGAAATAAAGAACCTGCAGGAAATACATAAAATACAAATAAAGGACATAAAGAAAAAATTAATTGATTTTCTGGGAACATGAAAAGGTGAAGTGTTGACTCTTTAGCTCAGAACTGCACAACTGTCACGAGCTTTAAAATATTGCTGGGACCTTGGGCTTTATTTAATTTTATTCTCCAGCAGGATCTAGAAGGTAAACATATATATATAAAAAATATATATTATATAGATAATATGTTTTCTATAACATATTAATTATTATTGTAAATATATCATTAATATAATTATAATACAATTATATCTATTATATGTTAATATATTATTAATTATATCTAATGTTATATATTATTTATATGTTATATATAATATTATATATACTTTATGCTGTATAATAGCATACATAATATATTATGTAATAATTATATATGATATATGGTATATGGTATATGATATATGATATGTTATATATGTTATATATGATATATGATACATGATATGTTATATATTATATATTATATATTATATATTATATACTATATACTATATATCATATATTTTATATTACATATTACATATTATATATTTATTCTATTTGATATATGATATATGGTATATTATATATTATATATTATATATATTATATATGATATATATGATATATGATATATTATATATGATATATGATATATTATATATTATATATGATATATTATATATTATATATGATATATTATATATTATATATGATATATTATATATTATATCTTTGTTATCTCTGTCTCCCCTGTGGAACCATCGCTGAGGGTCCCTTTAGTCCCCTCCCCGCCGTGTGCCAACCACAGGTGACAATCGGTGCCACCACCGTGTTTGGTGCCATCACAGCCAGGCCCAGAAGGCCTCACCCCCCTTCCTGTGCTGCCTCAGCCAGAACCTTCTGGAATTTCCACAGAATTCCTGAGGCTGGAAAAGCCCTCCCAGCCCACGGAGTCCCAGCCGTGCCCGATCCCACCGTGTCCCCAGCCCTGAGTGCCACCTCCAGGAATTCCCTGGACACCTCCAGGGATGGGCACTGCAAACCTCCCTGGGCACTTCCAAGGCCTGAGCGCCCTTTCCATGGGGAAATTCCTGCTGCTGTCCCCCCTGAGCTGCCCTGGCCCAGCCTGAGGCCGTTCCCTCTCCTCCTGTCCCTGTTCCCTGCCAGCACAGCCCGACCCCCCCGGCTGTCCCCTCCTGCCAGGGACTTGTGGAGATTTTGGGGTTGTGGTGTCTCCAAGTTTTCTTTAGCCCAGCAGTGAGGGGTTGGTTTTTGTAGGGGTTTTGAGGGTTTTTGTCTGGTTTCATTGGGTTTCGTAGGGTTTTTGTCTGGTTTCATCAGGTTCTGTAGGGTTTTGTTGCGTTTTGTGGGGTTTTGTGGGGTTTTGTAGGGTTTGCTCCCTCTCCCCCCTGCTAAGGGGTTTGAAGATTCCCAAAGCCACGGGCAGCTCCTGGCTGGTACCTGGTGGATCCAAGCTCTTCCACTCCTGCCCTTCTCCCGTTTGCAGCCTGGGTATCCCCGATGTGCAGGAGCGCTCCATTCCCTGGGAATATCTGTCTGTCCTGTAATCCACTCCATTTCGTTGGGTTTCCTTGCCGTCCCCGCATCCTCTGCCTCAGCAATCTATTCCTGGTGCAGGCACAGCCTGGTGGCTTTTCCCAGGGATGAGGAGTGGGAAGGGGCCGGAGGTGCCGCTTCCTGCAGGGAACACGGAGCTGCTCCATGGAGACACAGCCCAGGCCTGGCTGCAAACCCAAACTGCACAGCAGGGAGACCCTCCTGGGCTCCCACAGGGGCAGGAGTTTGTTTTTATATATAAAGATATAATTTCATTTAGTTTCTGTGGAAATAGGAAGGTGGAGATGGCGGATCAGGACAAGGGATGGCCCTTTCCAGCCTTCCCTGCCTTTTCTGCCAGAGGAGAGGATGCTCCAGGCGTCAGTGCAAGAGGGGCTGCTCTTTGCCAGGTGGGCCTTGGCTCAGGGGCTTCTGCAAGAGGAGAAGTCCATGTCTGGCTATTCCACTCAGGCTATTCCATGATTCTGTAAAAACTCTTTTCCACCTTTTTTATCCACCCATTTCTGAGCGGGGACCAAGGACTCCCAGCTCAGGCTGAGCTTTCCCCTCAGAAGGGAGATGAAGGGGAGGATGAGGAGCTCACACCTCGCTTCAGACACCACCAGAGGGCCGGGGGGATGAGTCCAGCAGGAACTGGGGCTCTCCTCCAGGAGAGGAGAACCTCCCACTTGCTCCTGCTCGCCTTTCCAGCAGTCCTGCTCAGGCTCTGCGGGAGGCAGCACTGCAGATCCACCATGGGATCCATTCTGCCCATTTTGTGATGTGCCCTCCCCATCCTCACGTGGGATTCCCACGCTCCATGGAAAGTTATCCAGCATGCCCTGAGGAGGGATTTATGGCAGTGAAGTCGAAACAAACACCTTCTCTTTACAGTATTTTCAGTTTGCCCAGTGAAGCAGAATACCTTTCCTACCCACCAAACACCCGGAGATGCCTTTGGAGCGGGCAGGGATGGCCTTAACCCCTGGCCAGCACCTCCCTGAGCAGCGTGGCTGCTGGAAAAGGCAATTTCCTGCTCCTTCTGGGCCTGTCCCACCTGTGCTGGCAGCAGCAGAGCTTCTCCCAGCCTGGAGCAGGCAGCAGCGGTGGCGTGGGATGGCTCCAGCTGCCCAGGGCCATCCTGGCTGTCCCTGGACCTGGTGGCAGCAGGAACAAAACCCCCTCCTGTAGGAGAAATGCTCCCGGTGCAGAGGCTCGGTGTGGAAAATCGGGGCTGCAGCACCTGAATCGCCGCCTTTAGTTTATGAAAATTATAATTATTTTGATTTTAGTCCGCAGACAGCTTGAAATGTTGCAAAACTCTGCAGGTGCTCTCGGTTATAACAAAACCCCAGAACAGATGGTGCAAGGTACCAGGCCAGCTCAAGGGATTAAACGCAAGGCTTTTGAAATTTAAAATTAAAGCTGGGTGATCTTGGGAAAATGTACCTGCCAAACAAGCTCGCTTAAAAAAAAAAAAAAGTTCTCCAAGTTCTCCATGCAAGCTGATTTAAATTCAAATGAGACAAAAATTGGGCACTTTAAAAGTGCTTAAGAGAGGATTAAAAACCTGCGAGCGGGAAGAAACGGGATGGAAACGAAGCGGATTTTTGGTGGCCACAATCACGATCCCTCTGGGTTTCCTCGGGAGCGCTCCGGGGTCGGGAGGGGAGAGACTCGGCCGCGCTTCCCCGGGCGGGGACCGCAGCTCCGGCCACACGGAGCCCTCCCCCCGGCTCGGGGACACAAGCGACACCGGTGCCACCCTGGGCAGGGACAGCGGGGGACAGCGGAGGACAGCGGGGGACAG
>NC_031776.1:36703461-36710955 GCF_001522545.3 Parus major | reverse complement strand
GGGGGACAGCGAGGGACACGTCGGGGCTGTGGCTGGTCCCGGGGGGGAAAAGCCATCCCCGAGCTCAGGGCAGGGTCCGGAGCAGCGCAGGGCAGGCGGTGGCCAGGCTCCAGATGTCCCCTTTGTCCCCAGCGCTGTCCCCCGCCGGAGCCGCTCCCCCTGGCACCGGGCATTGTTTTCCGCGTGGCTTTTTTGTTTAAATCGCTCTTAATCGCCGGCCCGGCGGGGGCACGGAGGCTCACAATGGGCACGGAGCCCCCGGGGTGGAAAAGCCGCAATCTGCCCGGCTTTGATGGCCTTGTTGGCCGGAGTTTGGGGCTCCAGCGAACGCTCCGCTGCTGCTCCATTGAAAGCAGAAAGGGCTGGCAAAGCCTCTGCCCGGCGCTCGCCGGAGCCTTTGTTCATGTGCGAGATAACCTATTAATCACAACTTTTATATTCATATGCAAAACGTGCCTGGAGGACAATTTAATCATTTATTACAAGCGCTTGCTATATTTACTTTCCCTTTCCCTCTCCCCTCTCATTAAGGGAGAGGGAAAAGGGATTCGGCCGAGCCGGGACGGGCACCGGGAGCCTCCTGGAAAAGGGGAAAAACTGCCCAAAGTTTCAGCCCGCGCCGTGTTTTGATAAGGATTTGAAAGTCAGCGTGATTAAAGTAATTGAAAGATCCTCTCTTATTTTTCCTGCCCGTTCCTGTCTCGTCTTGTCACATTAAAGGTTTTTAAGGACTTTAATTAGGTGTGTTGGTTACGGAGCCGACAGAGAGCAGCCCTGTCCACGCCCAGCCCCTTGATGGGAGATGATCACTCTGGCAGGAACAGGCTGGCAAGATGAACCGATATAAATTAACTAGGAAAGGTTAAATTAGAGTAAAATGAGGATTGTAGACCAATCTAGGAAGCAAAGTCAGTTGTGAGCCGGTGTCTGCTCTGCCTGCTGTTCTCAGCTTTAACTGCACCGAGAGCTCGGGACTGGGGAGCTTTTCCATGGGATCAGCCTTGATTGTTTCCTTAAAATAAATTGGGA
The DNA here is from genome assembly GCF_001522545.3 of Parus major. Classification (NCBI taxonomy): domain Eukaryota; kingdom Metazoa; phylum Chordata; class Aves; order Passeriformes; family Paridae; genus Parus; species Parus major. Next base: position 36,709,926 of record NC_031776.1, on the reverse strand, counting down.
TGTGGAGAGATGAGCCAGGGTGGGAACTCTCGGGGAGGGCAGTGCGAGGTTTGCACAAAGCTTTGTTTTCTGAGCGGGCCAAAAGGCGCATTTTGGAAGGGTTTTGGAGAGGGAACGAACATTGGGAGGGCTCTGAGTGGGGCAAGAGGGAGCAAAAGGACCGAGGGACGTTCTGTGCAGCCACCGAGATCTTCTGTGTCCCTGTGTGTCACTGCCCTGTGTCACTGTCCTGTGTCCCTGTGTCCCTGTCCTGTCCCTGTGTCCCTGTCCTGTGTCCCTGTGTGTCACTGTCCTGTGTCACTGTCCCGTGTCCCTGTGTCCCTGTCCTGTCCCTGTGTCCCTGTCCTGTGTCCCTGTGTGTCACTGTCCTGTGTCACTGTGTCACTGGACTGTGTCCATGTGTCCCTGTCCTGTCCCTGTGTGTCACTGTCCTGTGCCTGTGGTCAGGATTTGTCCCAGAGCCTCCCAGCCCCGAGGGACAGCCTTGGCTGGGACTCACCTTCACCACCCTTTGGGGTCAGCACCACGGGTTTGGGATGAACCTTGGGGTGTTTTCCGGTGCTCAGGACCAAAACAAAGGCAGCGTGATAGCAATGCAGAAATGTTCATTTTGAGATGTTCTGGTTAGTTTTTATTATATTTAAATTATTCTCCTGCACACAGCAAGACAGGACCACCTCTGGATGGTTCTCGATCACTTTCTAAACTCTCCTGCAGGACGGCTGAACAGTGCAAACAAACAGAGATTGATCCTATTCTTTATCTGAATTTAAAAAGCAACACTCCTTGTTGTGGTTTATCGGGATGTCTATTTGCTTGGGTATTCAATTACAGGGTTCATTAAATCAAGATCGCTGGAGCCATATTTCATCTTTTCATTGCACTGTGACACCGGGGAGGGGTTCTGTGCTCACTGCAGGAGGCTGAGTTGTTGTTTGCAGTCCAGAAATGACATTTGGCCACCTCAAACTGGTGGGAATTTGCAGAATTCCCAAAATTAGATCCTCAGGTGTTGTCAGCACATCCGTAACCGGGATTGCTGGTTCCACACACCCTTTTACCCAGCCATAATAGCCGGGAAAAGTGGGTTTAATCTGGATGACAGTCTTTAATCTCCCCCTTTGTTGGAGTGCTTGGTGTTGAAGTATTTTTCCAAGGACTCGGTGGTTGCTATAGATATTTTACTCCCTAACAGGGATTACATTGCATTAATCCTACGAAAAGATACCGTAATTAATTTGAAAATTGCTCCGGAGTCGAGAAGTATTTAAAACCTTAATTAGGCCTAACCCTGTTGTCTCTCCCAGCTCATCAGATGCAGGCTCTGAGGAGGGAGAAGGTCCCTGTCCCCTTCCCGCTGTCCCCGCGCGCCGCCGGGAGCCGCGGCTGGCGGGGAGGGAAGCGCCTCCTTGGAGCTCGGGAGAAACGCGGCGCATTTATCAGCTCTGAGTGGATATCATTGTGTTTATAACAGAGTGGAGGCACCGTGCAATTTTGCTCTTGAAATTGGTTTATATAGATGACTGGTTGCTGTGAAGTGTGTGTCAGAGTTGCATGCAGCCCTTATGAAGTAGTACAATTGTCATCGCTTCTTACATGGTTGTTGAGGAGAGCCGAGAGCCCGGCTCAGTCAGCTGTTGAATAGATAACCCAACACACTTAACGTGGCATACATTGTAAAGAATTACATGCCTGCTACAATGAGCTCTGGGCCTCTGCTCGAGATAATAATCCTGGTGGGTGTACCACGTGTGGCGGCTGTCTGATCGCTCAGATATGACTGACGAAACATAAAGAAAAATGTCAGGCGGCCGCCAGGAAAAGGCTGCTGGAAGTTTTGTTTAAGGTTCACGGCCACGGCCTCGCTCCCGCGTTAACCCCGGCTCTGCCGCGCACGGGCCCGCCCGCTTGGCGTGGGGATGGCTTTGCCAGCTGCAATAAAAGCTCTGCCTGTGGCAGTGGTGGCCTTGTCCTCCCCTGTCCCGGTGATCAAAGTCCCGGTGTCACCTCACGTTTGCCAAACGCCGCCGCGAAGGGCGAGCGCTCGCCATTTCTGGGGTGCCGTGGCACAGGTGATGGCGGGGAGGGCAGCGGGATAACCGAGCTGGCAATATGGACTGGGCCACAGCGGCGCTAATTAACAGCGCTGGCAGATTAATGAGAGAGGGAAAGGAGTAAACAGAGAGCAGCAGCTCCAGAGGGGCTCAGGCGAGTGGGAGAGAGGCGGACGCGGCCTTGCGGCTCGGAGATGGCTGGAGCCAGGATTTCCAGGATTTCCCTGGATCCCTGGATTTGCTGCAGCGGCACCTGCGCTCTGCACACCTCACCTGGCACTTTCCACCCCTCCTGCTGCTCCTGCAGGTGGTGACGGAGCATCCCTGGACGTGGCACCATGGAAAGGGCTGGAAAGGCCACCTGGACCTTTGGTGCAAGTCTGCGGGAGCCCATCTGGGCTCTTCCCTGTGGAAAAGCACAGGAAGGGTTTGGATGGAAGGATGGAGGTGAGGGAGACCCTGTAGTTTCTAATTTGTCATTTCTGGTATTGTTCAACCCACAGCTGTGTCCTGTGGATGGGAAATGTCCAGCACACCCTTCCCATGCACATGGAGGGAAATCCCAGGGCCAGCTGTTCCCTGCTGGATTGTTTCTCTCTGTTTACATGGAAATGTTTTGTATTTTTATTTAATTCCCAATTTGTTTCCTTGAGAAAAGGTGAGAAGGGGTGGAATTCTCCCTCAGCAGCCTCTAGAAATGAAGAGTGTGGCTCGGGAAGTGGTTTGGACCTGCAGCACCCCCAGAGAGCAGAGCGGGGCCAGGAGCCGGAGATGATGGGGTTTGTTTCCCTCACCCTGAACTCATCCATGACATTTGAGGATAGGGAGGTGTCCCTGCCCATGGAAAGAGGTGGAATGAGATGAACTTTAAGATCCAACCCAAAGCAGTCTGGAACTCTGTATTGAGTTCTACACCTTTTCCTCTCCCAGCTCTTGTGCTTGGTGCTCCTCTCCCGCCCCAGCCCATCCCAGCCACCCTTGGGATATTTTCCTGTCAGTGCAGAAAAATTTGGCTTCTTCTGGTAGGGAAAATTCAGGGCTCTCTTTCAACCCCAAGTCTTCTCTAGATCTTTATTGCTGGGATGTAGCCAGTCTTAATTATGGCCATCACTTGGCCCTAATTCTTGCTGCTCTACTCCTTTCCCCCCTCCCATCCCAAACACTTTTATTTTCCTTTTTTTGATAAAGTCTCTATAAAGAAATCCTGTTTCAGGAGCTGTAGCTGAAAATAACTTGTAGATACGATGCCAGTCCAGCACTTTTTGGTAAAAGCTGAAATAGTCTTAAATTTGACACTTATTTGCCCAGGAAAGGGTTCAAAGCTCACCCCAAGGGGTGAAAAAAATCTCAAGAAAAGAAAAATCCAAAGAACCTCTTGGTTAAATCCTAAACTCACAGAAAAACAGAGGCTGGGGGAAATGATTAATGCTAAATAATAGAAATATAGGGGCAGAACAGATCATTTTCCAGCTAAGGAATGGAATTCACACAGGTGCTGGAGTTTTCCTTCCCATGCCGTGGAATCCCATCCTTTAAACAGCCAAACTGGGGCTTCCTGGTTTGGATTCTGGGAATGGCCCTCTGGAGGTTCCTGCTGGCTCCCTGAATCCTGAACTGCAATCAGTGCTGCATTTTGGTTGGGCTGCAAAGTGTCTTTTTCCTGGGAAATCTCACAGGAGCTCAGAATTCTGCCGGAAGTTCCTCTCTCTCCCCTCGCCATATGTTTGTGCATTTTGATATAAACCCCCTCCTGATGGATCATGTTCAGATCCCAGGCTGGTGATGCAGGAATTGCAGCAGGAATTGCAGCCATTGTTCCATTCTCATTGCCTGTGGTGCTGGAATTCCCACTCCTGCTCTGCAGCCTGGCACCAGCCTGGGAAAAGAGTTGGGAAAACAGAGTTTTAGATCAAATCCTCCAGTTATTTGCTTATTTCCAAATATAGAAATGCGGCTTAGTGTGGCTATTTAGTGTTTTTTGGGTTTTTTCCACCAAAACCTTGCTGATTTGCATGGAGTTGTTTTGGAGGTGATGCCGTGAGCGAGGGTGGGAGGAGCTGGACCCTGAGACCCCATTGCAGGGATTTTCTGCTGGTGCTGGGAGGGTTGTGGTGCCCAGCCCCAGCTGTGAGCAGCTGTGCTCTGCAGGGAGCTGTGGGATGTTCAGGATCCCTCCTCTCTGCAGCGCCCAGGGTGGTGGTGTTTAGGAGATTTGGGATTGGGAAAAGTGCTCCAATGAGGAATACTCTGCAGAAAGGTGTGGAATGTCTGGCTGTAGGTGTAGAACATTTACACTTAGGAGAGCTGCCCCCTTTGTTCTCCCCAGGGGGGACTCGGGGCTCTCGAGTTTTTATGTTCTTTATGTTTTTATGGTTTTATTTTCATGGTTATGACATATTGCTCAACTGCTTGAGATTTTAGAGCAGAGAGCATTTCCAAAGCTGGGCCTGAGTGTCAGCAAATGGGATCCCACAGCAGGGCAGAGGGTTCTCAGTCACTTCTGGTCATTTTTCATCCAAGAATGGGTTTAAATCTGACAACTTGTGGCATTTCCAGTACTTGATTCTAAGTCCCTTTAAATCTTCCTCCCTCTTCTGCCTGCAGCTTCCCTTTCCAGATCTTCTGTGCTGGTTTTCTCACTTTCCTGGTCCCCCGAGCCAGAGCAGGAGTTGGTGTCAGGGTTCTGCCCTGCACAGGGACACACACATTTATCCATCTTCCCCTCTCCCTCGTCCTGCCCATCCTCTCCAAGAGCTGAGTTTGGTTTGAAGCATGGAAAATGGGATTTCAGGGTCTGTGCCCCACTCTGGAGGTTGTGGGGAGATGAACTCCTGGTGCCTCTGCCTCCCCAAGGGAGGGATTCGGTCCCTGGAGGGAGGAACTGCCGGAGCCCAAGGCCCTGATCAGCAAATCCCAGCACCCCTGAGGCTGGAAAAGCCCTCCAGGATCATTGGATCCAGTCTGTGACTGATTCCCACTCTGTCACACATCCAGGGATTCCTTGGATACCCACAGGGCTGGAATTCTGTCTGCTCCAACACCACAGGGTGCAGTGGGAACACCTACACCTCTGAAATCTGGGAAAATACAGAGGTTTTGTTCTGGTTTTTAATTATTTTTTTTTCAGTTTAAGTGGTTTGGGAACTTTTTTTTTATTATTATTTTCAGGTAAAGTAGTTTTATTTTAATAACTGCAAGCAGCTCTGTTTGTGTCCTTCAGGCAGAAATCCCCACCGCGACCACGTTGCTGTGCTAATGGAAATAAAAGGTGAGAGAACTAAAAATAATAATAAAAATACTTCAGGTGTCTACACTTGAATTCAATTAATGCCTCCATCTTAGTCTATCAAACACTTGAGAGAGCCACAATAAGAGGAAATATAGATCTAAGTGCCCAAACAAAGTGGCCAGCAGACAGAAATCACCCCCTGTTCATGCAAATGCTCAGAGAATCAAACGATCACTTTTATTTTCTCCATTTGCTGGAGCTGCCTTCCCCTCCAATGATATCAAACACACCAATAATTGATATCAAACCCAGCAATAATACCAAAGCCATGCAGGAGATGTTCCCTCTGCTGCTGAGGGAGGAGAAGCTGGGAGCCCATCCTGCTGGGCAGGCAGAGCCCAGGATTCTCCTCCTGGCCCTGTGTTTTCCACAGAGCTGGGATTTGCCCCGAGCATCCCAAAGAAACCAGTGAATTATGTGATTTATTTTTTTTTTTTCTTTAAGTGTGAATCCCTGGGGATAAGTTAGAAAATGCTTCAGTGCTTTTTAAAATAGCATTTTGCTTGAGTGCTGGCTTGGCTGGTGCTGCAGAGCAGAGATGATTTTTTTTTTCTTCTTTTTATTTATTCATTTTAGGCTCCAAAGATTTGATTTTATTATAATTTCTTATATTTTATTTTATTTTATTTCCCAAAGATTTATTTCTATTTACTTATTTATTTTATTTATTTATCAATTTATTTATTTATTTTAGGCTTCAAATATTTGATTTGATTTGATTTGATTTGATTTTAGGATCTAAAGGCTTGAACTTATTTATTAATTTATTTATTTATTTATTTATTTATTTATTTTAGGCTCCAAATATTTGATTTGATTTGATTTTAGGATCTGAAGACTTAAATTTATTTATTTATTTATTTATTTATTTATTTATTTATTTATTTATTTATTTATTGGTCCAAAGATTTTATTTGAATTTATTTGTTTATTTATTTATTTATTTTAGGTGCCAAATATTTGATTAGATTATTTTATTTGATTTATTTGATTGTTTTTTAGGATCCAAAGATTTGATTTGCATTTATTTGTTTGTTTGTTTGTTTGTTTGTTTTAGGATCCAAAAAATTTGATTTGATTTGATTTGATTTTAGGATCTGAAGATTTGAATTTATTTGTTTG
>NC_031776.1:36698817-36703135 GCF_001522545.3 Parus major | reverse complement strand
ATTTTATTTGTTTGTTTGTTTGTGGATCCAGGGCTGGATTCATGGCCCTGCATGGCTTCCCCTGAGTCTTTCCACTGTTAAAAGCACTTTGTTTCTCTGTGATTTGCTCTCTCTGGGAATTCCCTGTCAGACAATCCCTCCCCATCCCTAAATTGAGGAATGACAAAACGGGGTCACTGTTCCTCTCTGACCTTCCTGAGTTCAGGGAACGCTGACAGGAGGGACCGGGATCCCCGGGGTGTTCCTGGAGCCGGGAGGAGCCCCCAGAACCAGGACACCCTTTGGGATGGGAGGGAAATCCCATCCAGCCACCCCACCCGGGCAGGGACACCTCCCTGTGCTGCTCCCTGGGACACTGCCAGGATCCAGACACGATCTCCAGAACGTTCTGGAAAGATGTGACCACAAAGGTTTTTATTTTCAGCTGGAAACTGTTGGTCAGGGAAGCTGGAGCTCCTGCTGCCCGGCCACCAGACACCCTGGGAACAATTCCAGAGCCAAGGCTCCGAGTGGAAACTGAATTGTCACACTCTGGGGACAGCCTGGGCTGAGCAGAGGAGGGACAAGGGCAGGGGGCTCTGCCAGGCTCAGCTCTCCCCACCCAAGATCTCTCATCCTGCCCAGGGATCCCATCCCCAGGCACCGATCCTCAGCTCTGCACTGATATCCAAGCCTGGATCTCTTCCCCTGACCCTGAAAGGCCCAAACCCTTGCTTTCATTTTAATTTAATTTTAATTTAAATTTAATTTTAATTTTAATTTAATTTAATTTTAATTTCCAAATCTCAATTCAAATTTCCATGGATTATATTATAACAAAATGCCCTTAATTTTTTTCACCGGGATAATTCCAAAGCTATTTTTTGCTACGAAAACTTCATTTTGGTGAGAAATTGTGCTTCCATTGCACAGAAAAAGGCGTCACAGGGGGTGATAAAAATATCTCTGGCAATATTGTGTGCACTTTAAAAAAGGCATGGGTTTTCCTTTCCTGAAAGGCCAGGTTTGAGCACAAAGGGGCTGCAGGGCCCTGCCTGGGGTGGCTCCGTTCAGGGACGGGGTCAGGGTCACCCCCTGGACATCTCTGGAGCATCATTCCACGGCATCCACAGTTTTCCCTCTCCACCACCTTTAGAGACACAATATTTGTGAGGAAAACATGGATTTATCCTCAGAAGCCTCAATCCCAGTTTGAATTTCCAGGAAATAAATCAGTGTTTGCAGCTGGCAGAGAAAACGCCCGAATGTCACCGGGATATTTCTTACCTGCTATTCACAATTCTGATTTTCAGGGGCAGCATTTTGCAGCAGGATCTCTCCTCCTGGAAACACCAGGCAGGTTGGAATATTTCTTTCCCATGGAAAACCCACAATTAAATCCTTTGTAGCTTGGGATATTTTTCCATCTTATCCCTCACTCCCGCTTCGTTAATTTAAATATCTCCCGTAATCTAAGATTTAAAAAAGAAATAATGGTACAAACCTTTTGAAAACTCAAATCTTTGTGCACCTGTGCCCGCTGCTTGCTAGCGAGGTGTTAAAATAATTTACCCCATTATCCTAACGAGTTCTTGATGCACCCAAAGAGAATTTGCCGAGTGATTTGGTTAAAGCCGGAACCGCGGGGCATTTTCCCGGTGATACATCAACACACGGAGAGTAAATAAAATGTTTAGCGGTGGGCACATTAATTACGACCTTCATTTCCAAGGCAGGGATAATGAAATGTGCTCTAATCAGGCCTGGTGGGGCAGGCACAGCGCTCCTGGCTCCGGAGGTGCCGTTCCCTCGGGAGCGGGGATTTCTGCCCAGGCCTGATCGTTCCGCAGGGACAGACCCGGGAGCCGCCTGTGCAGAGCTTTAATTTAAAGTGTGCTTCTCACTAGGCTGCTCACAACACTTAATTAAACTCTGCTGCTTTGGCAATGACAAATGCTGCGGGGCCGAGGAGGCTCCGAGCTCCTTCGTGTGCGGCGGCGCCCGGATCCAGGTCAGCAGAGAGGGAAGGATCCGAGTGGGATCGTTTTGGGGATTGAGATCCAGCACCCACCTGAACCCTGAGAAAGCTTCCCTGGTTCAGTCTGGGGGTTTGGATATTGCAGCACGTGGAGCTGGGAAAATGTTCCTGCTCTCCCTCAGCCTCTTCTGAGTCTGAGGGGCTGCTCCTCATCCAGGATCCCTCTCCTCATCCTGACTGTGCCCACGGCTGGGCTCACACCTCCTCCAGAGACAGCCCTGGGACAGCAGGGACACTGAGAAAGGACTGCAGAATTCCTGAGGGAGCTGGGAAGGGTCTGGAGAATTCCTGAGGGAGCTGGGAAGGGGCTGAGGCTGGAGCAAAGGAGGATCCCGAGGGATCTTTTCCCTCTCTGGAATTCCCTGGCAGGAGGGGACAGCCGGGGGGGTCGGGCTGTGCTGGCAGGGAACAGGGACAGGAGGAGAGGGAACGGCCTCAGGCTGGGCCAGGGCAGCTCAGGGGGGACAGCAGCAGGAATTTCCCCATGGAAAGGGCGCTCAGGCCTTGGAAGTGCCCAGGGAGGTTTGCAGTGCCCATCCCTGGAGGTGTCCAGGGAATTCCTGGAGGTGGCACTCAGGGTTGGGGACACGGTGGGGTCGGGCACAGCTGGGACTCCATGGGAGAGCTTTTCCAGCCCCAGGGATGTTGGGACTCTGCTGTGGGACATCTCTGCCCAGAAACGCAGCCGGGTACACCCGAAATCCAGAGGCACTCGCTGGAGGAAGGCGATTACAGAGAGAACCACGGCTTTGGACAGACTGTGCCGTCCCCTGTTCAGACAGGATTTTAAATAGACAACTTTCTTCCAAGTCAATAACAAAATAAATGTATTTTCTCACATTTCTGCCACGAAATGCCAGCCTGGGATGTGAGGAAACACTCTTGCCTGGGTATTTTTAGCTGCCAGACCTGTATTTTAGGCACACAGAGACACAAACGTCGTTGCATGTTCAAGCACGGTGTCCTCTGGTTTAATTCCCTGTTCCCTGTCCACCTGTCCATGCAGCTCAGGCAGGGGAATGTAAATTGTCAGGAATGTGTGGTCTCGTTTAACACCTGCATTAATAAAAAAGGCAGTGAAAAGCTCTGTCTGATGAGAACAGTGGGGTTTCTCCTCTCTCTCCAATCCCCAACCAGAGCGTGCAAGGACACAGCTGGAACAAAAGGATCTCTAAGGTTCCTCCCAACCCTGGGGTTCCATAAGAACACACATTTTGGGAAGTTGCCCCTCTATTTAAGCCTTTCCTAAAGCTGAAAATTTCTGAGGCAAAAAAAAAAAAAAACAAAACCCAAGGTTTTTTTTGCCATGAAAACCTCTATTGGCAATAATAATTGGAATTTTACAAAATGAAGTTTCCGTTTCCTCTGGGGTGGTTAAAAAGAAGGGGATGGAGGTGCCTTCAAACCCTTGGGTGTGAGGGTGTGATTCCAGGGCTGGAAAACATTCCCTGGGAATTCCAGAGGCTCTCAGGGGGTGTTTCCCTGGGGATGGGCTCAAGCCTTGCCCCCTGTGCCGGGCTCTCCTGGAGCTGGGAGGACATGTGGGGTACAGCAGCCAGTTACAGAAATATCACCCTGCTTAAAGCTTGTTTTGTTCTTTGAAGGCTATTTTTGATGAATTCTAATGTAAACCATTTTGTTAATTTAATTGATTTTTTTTCTTTTTAGTAGGGACTTGAATAAAACCTCACACAAGTCCCCAAGGGCCGGTGCCTCTCTTTGATGTGGCCCAGCTCTTCCCCTGCTCTCTCCCATCCTTTTTCATCCTTTCCTCCTCTATTTTTCTCTGCCAGGAGCGCTCCCTAACCCTTTGCACCCAACAAATTGCTTCCTGCAGCCTTTCCCTTCTCCCCTCTCCTCTGGGCTGATCCCAGAGCGTTTCTCAGGCACAAGTGGGGGAGATTTCTCTGTCTCTCCACCTTCACAGGGATCACTGAATTCCCTCTGATGAGCTCTGATATTTTTCCTTCTCATCCCTGCCCACCCTCTGGGGGGTTTGCTGCTGGTGCTCCCCTTCCCAGAGCTTTCCCAGCACTGGGAGCTGCTCCATCTCTGCCTCCTGGAGCTGCCTGGGCCCACCAGGCACCAGGGCCTGATCACCCTCCCAAAGCACCCCATGAAACTGGGAATGGGAACAGACTGTTGGGAATGGGAGGAAATCCCTGCTGGAATCGACAGAGCCCTGAGTTTCCGTGGTGTTTGTGCATTGCCAGCCCTGCCAGGGATTCCCAGGATTGTGGCTGCCACTGGGAATGGTTATTGCACTTCCTGAGGGGGCACAGCTGGAACTGCCCGTGGTGG
>NC_031776.1:36692168-36696222 GCF_001522545.3 Parus major | reverse complement strand
GGGTCCACACAAACTCCATCCTCGCTCTTCCCTGAGCTGTGTGACCCCTTCCTTCCCCTCCACTCCTCACAGCAAACGCTCCTGCTGCTGGGTTTGTAACTGCAGTGGCTTTTAGGCCTTTAGGATACCTTTCCCTGTGCTGGGAAGGGTTTTTGCTCTGTCTGTGCCCCAGACCTGCCCACACCCAGCTTTTGAGAAGCCCAAAAACCCCAGGTATTTACCTGGACAGCAGCTCTGGTGGCTCCTGTCACCAGCACTGCCAGGAAATCTCTTTCCCTGCTGCTGGCTCTTTATCCAACATCCTCAGGATTGTCTTCCTTGTGCACCAGTGCCAAGTGTCAAATGATTGATGGATGTTGTGGGGCTGTTTGGTTTGGTTCGGGGTCTGTCTTGGGGTTTCTTTGTTGTTTTGGGGAGGTTGGGAGGTTCATAGAAACACAGAAGGGTTTGGATTGGGAAGGACCTTCAGGACATCTCTTTCCAAACCCCTGCCGAGGGCAGGGACACCCTGGTGTGGATTTGGAGTTTGGGTTGGGTTTGGATCACCCCGATGAAGAGGAGTTTCTGTGGCTGCTGTGGGCTCTGTGCAGGGCTGGATGAGGCTGTAACAATCATCTGATGTTCTGCTAACCTCAGCTCTGAAATTCCAGGTGAATTTCTGTGGATTTTGTGGATTTCCTCTGGCTGCACCACATCCCAGCCTTCCCACAGCACTGCAGGCCCCGCTCCCCATGGTGGCTCTGGTGCTGTTTTGGTGCCCAGGTGGGGCTGCCTGGGGCACTCCATGGACATGGAAAATTCCACCCCCTCAGTTAAACGAGGGATTTAACACCCTCACTTGCTCTGTATTCATACAGACTTTGCCTCCAAATCTCAGTGTTTGCTCTGACTCTTTGGCCACTTTTCTCCCCTTCTTTCATTTTCCCTCCTGCCTGTGCCTGGCTACAGTCTCGAGATGTTTGCCAAATATCCCCCAGTACAGCAAGAAATCCATGTTGAGAGATACCAAATTCCTGTTAGCTCTTAAGGTTGGGAGAGGTGTGTTAGGTAGCCCATCACATAAAGCTTGATCAAAATCCCTGAGTAAATGCCACGGGAACCCTCCAGGAATAGAGCCTTTAATCTTTAGATCGTCTGAGAGGAGCCTGGTGACATGGCTGGGCTTATTGCACAAAGCTCATTTCAGGCACTCGCTGATATTGGGAAGAGCCTCAGGTCCTTCTCCCCATCCCCTTCCAAGAGGCAGAAACGAGGCCTTCCTCATTTATTTTTTCCTTTCCCAGTGCTAAAATACAAAAAAAAATTACATAGAAATGGAAAATATTGAAGTTTCTAAGCACTTTCAGCATCTCAGGGTGCTGGGTGTGCCCGTGGCTCTCCTCACCAGGGCAGGGACCAGTTCAGAGCATCCTTGGGACCACTTGGCTCAGGGTCTGTCCTAAGGAAGGAAACTGCAGCAGGCAATGTGTTATTTTATTATCCAAACATCTATTTTTTTTTTAAGTTTTAAATTACATTTTGAAGGGAATAATAAAAGGAAATACTTAGAAAAAGTAACATTGCCTTATTAAAAAAATGGGACCTCCATAGCTAATTCCCATTGACTTGGGACTTTTCTTTTATTTCCTCAGAATTTTTTTTCCAATAAGGAATAAAACTTGGAAAATCATTTAATTTTCCCGTTCCCTGCATTAACACCTCATCAGTGGGGAACGTGTAGGAAAATTGGTCTGTGGCCTGCTGTAACCAGGGACAGGAGGAGAAGGCAGCTCAGGGGGGACAGCAGCAGGAATTTCCCCATGGAAAGGGCGCTCAGGCCTTGGAAGTGCCCAGGGAGGGTTGCAGAGCCCATCCCTGGAGGTGTCCAGGGAATTCCTGGAGGTGGCACTCAGGGCTGGGGACACGGTGGACATTGGAAACAGGACTCTGATGTGCTGGGAGGGTTTTTCCAGCCTCAGGGTTGTTGGGATCCTGCTGTGGGACATCTCTTCCCAGAAATGCCTCCCCAGATCCCGAGGTTGGGATGCAGGGACAGTGCCAGGAGTGTCCTGTGCCACCCGAGCTGCCTCAGCTGAGCCTTCCAGAGGTCCCCACCCACCTCCAGCACTGCCCAGTCCCATTTTGCACCTCTAGGGCCTGGGGAAGGCAGGGTTGTGCCGAGACAATGCTCAGCTCGGGTTAATTAGTTCATTTGCTTGGCTAATTAGGAAGCTGAGCTCCGCGCTCATCGCTCCAACACGGGAGGTGCTCGGGGAGGGGGAATCTGCAATTCCTCCTCCTGTTCCAGCTCCAATCCAAGCTCCTGCCCGGCTTCATCCGGGGCCTGGCTGTAAAATTCCGGGTGCCTGTGATTTTATGTCAATTGGTTCTTATCTCCTTAATCTGAAACTCCAATGTTTGCCCGCAGCGGCTCCGAAAGGCCTCGCGCCACCGCCGAGATGATGGAATTCTGCTTCCAATCTGGGAGGCAGGACAGAGCTGGGCAGCATTAATCTGCTTATCAAGACATAATCGAGGCAATCCAGGGGCTGAGGGGATGTTTTGTGCAGGAATTGATAAACAGTTGATCGACAGAAGTGACCCGTGGGCTCGGTAATTGGATTTTCCCCACCCCTCCTCCTGGAATGCCGCCCCTGGAAGATGGGGATGGAGGGAATATCCAGGTGGGGCCATCTGGTTGGTTTGGTTTCACTGTTATTTGGAGATTTGAATTCAGGAGTTGATGATATAAAATGTTTTGGCAGGGACTGTGCATGGAAAACACCCCAGGAGCCTTCCCAGGCTCGGGATGGAGCTCTGGGTTCCCCACTCTGGGACATTCCCCCTGTCCAGTTTGCCAGGCTGGAATATTTAATTTAATTGGACTAAGCATGAAAACTGGGCTCACCTTTTCACAACAAAACAATAATTCTTATGCAGTCACCTCCTAAAAAGATTATTTTCACTATTTCACGACAAAATGACTTAACTGTGAACTTTTTAAGGGTTATCATCCACTTTAAGAGCAAAAATATCCTCAATATTGCCTGTAATGCACCTAGCAAAGGTGGGCTCTGGTCCTTCAGCTGGTACCACGTTCAAAATAACAGGAAATATGGAAATATTTCCATTTCACCAAACTAAAACCATTTGATCCATAGTAATATAGCAGTGCTGGGGAAAATTTAAATAATAATAAACATGGCATGCTGAACAGCACTTTGGAAGGTGCTGCTGGTGCTCTCAGAACAGTTAATAAAGTAGTCACAAATGATTCTGCCCACTTTTGTCCCAAAGAGGATCATATTTAATGCTCCATTTAATTTGCTCAAATGTCAGGGAACATCAAAAGGGGAAATTTATTGTATTAGTCACTGAAAGAGATATAGTAGGAGCATCCTGCTATCTAAAGATGATTAATAAAAATAGCTATTGATTCTGCAAAGTCAATAAATCCAGCTGTTGGAGGGTGGCATTAGTCAGTCCCAGGCGCTGCTGGAGTTTGTTTGGCCCCTGCAGATGGATCTGCATCCTCTGCTGCTCTCCCAGCCAGGCAGGAGAGGAGGAGCTGGGCCATGCCCTCCTGGATCCCCGGGATTCCCACCAGCCGCTGATGGAATCCCGGAATCCTGACTCAAAGGGTCTCCCTTGGTTTGGGCCAAGTGCAAAACTCCAGGTTGGGCACTGCTGGAGCTGCTGTGAGGCTCAGGAGGGACAGGCTGGAGAAACACCCCAGAGAGGAGTGACCAGAGCACTGCCAGGGGGAGAAATCCATGGAAGGGGCTGGGGTGGAAAAGTCTTCTCGAGTTCAAACAGTTCCTTCAGCCACCACTGACTGTCCCTGTCCCAAGTGCCACATCCACAGGGATTGAAATCCCTCCAGGAATGGGGACTCCACCCTTTCCATGAAGGAATTGTCCCCAAATCCCCCCTGAGCTGCCCTGGCCCAGCCTGAGGCCGTTCCCTCTCCTCCTGTCCCTGTTCCCTGCCAGCACAGCCCGACCCCCCCGGCTGTCCCCTCCTGCCAGGGAATTCCAGAGAGGGAAAAGATCCCTCGGGATCCTCCTTTGCTCCA
>NC_031776.1:36684489-36691948 GCF_001522545.3 Parus major | reverse complement strand
AATTCTCCAGCCCCTTCCCAGCTCCCTCAGGAATTCTCCAGACCCTTCCCAGCTCCGTTCCCTTCCCTGGCTACACTCCAGCCCCTCAGGGTCTCAGAGGCCCAGAACTGCTCCAGGTTTCAGGTGTAGCCTCAAGGTTCCCTCAGTATTTTAATGCTCCCCAGCCTCTCTCTCTGCCCTGCCCCTGCTGTAATTCCCATTTCTGGAGCAGGCTTTGCTGGTTTTTGGAGAGTGCAGGATCTCATTCCTGCCCTCCTCACGTGCCAGAGCTTTGGGAAAACACTTCCAGCCATCAGGTTTTGTGAACTGGAGATTTTCCCTCTCTGCATCACTTTCTAAGGAGCTTCAAAGAAAAACCCCTGGCCATGTTTGGAATTCCACCAGGGGCTGGGCCAGGTTCCCTGTGCCCATCTCCCAATGGCTTAAGCCTTGAACTCTGCTGAAGACTCCTGGAGAACCCAAAAATAAGTTGGTGCTTGGCTCAGGACATGGAAAGCATGATTCCAACACTTCCTTCTCTGTTTATTTTCTCAGCGGGGCCAGACGTCACCAGGCTAATTTTTCATGGGCTGATGATGGGAAAAAATTAGGGATGCTAAGTTTAGCTGACAAATCTTCCTGCAGCGATATCGTCTGAACGTTTCCATTCGGAGCCCTCGAGCAGCTGAGTTCCATCTGCAGAAATGTCCGTGGCAAACTTGCAGAGAGTGCAGGGATGGGAGCTGACGATGGGCACAGAGATCTCTCTGAGAGGGGGCAAAACCCCCTGTAATTTAAATATTAAAATGCCTTGCTAATGAAATGCAGGGTCAGTTTTAGAGCAGGGTCGATTGTGGTGGCTTAGAACGTTCCAGGTTGCTGCTGCTGCTTCGTTTCTGGTCTCTTGTGGTGCTGATCCCTGCTTTAATTAGCACTGGGGAATCAGGAGCCGCCGGTGCCTGTTACAAATGGGCTGCATTGCCTGTGCCCCGCAGGACTAACCGGGAAAAGAGAGATTCCTTAATGCAGGAATGCAGGACTGACCGGGAAAAGAGAGATTCCTTAATGCAGGAATGCGGGAGATGCCCTGAGCAGCCTGTGCAGCACAGGGCAGGGCTGAGCCCTCACTGGGCACTTCTGACGGATGTTTCCTGGTGTTCCTGGCACTGTCCCCTCCCTGGAACCCTTCCTGGCTGTCCCCGTGCCCTCGCTGGGTCTGCAGGAAGCTCCTCTGGAATTTGGGAGCTGCCTCAAACCCCCTCATTGCTCCTGTGCTATCCAGAGCCGCTCTCGTGGTGTCACCCGAGCTTTTCCAGGCTGGGCTGGCCCTGATGTATCTGCAGATTTCTGCTCAGTGACACCTCCTCAAATGTCTTTTGGAAAATTTAATTTAACATCTACTGAGTTTCCCTTCTCTGTTGTGGCAGGAACATCTTCAAAGGACATCAGGGATCCGACAAGGAGGTCCCAGCCCTGCTGCTGTCCCCAGTCACAGCCTCCTCCTCCTCCTGCCTCCCTCGGGAGTTTCCTTCCCAGATAAACTCCCTGCTCTGAGGTTCCCGGTGTGTCTTTGTAAAACCACTGCGGGGTGTTTGACAGCTTCAGAGCCTCTGGAATCTCCCCCAAAAGTGTGTGAGCTCTTTAGCAAGCCCATTAAAGATTCACAAGTTGCCCCGCTCACCATTTGATGTTGGAATTTAAGCACCTCTGCTCTCCTCCCATTTTAGGTGGGGCTTCCTTTAAGCTTTTTTTTTTTTTTTCCTTCAGGGAAATGTGCTGATAAAATCTTGGAGTGGTCACTGGTTTCTCAGTGCTGGTGTGAAGATGTGCCAGGAGAGGCTCAGGCTGGGTTTTAGGGCGAGGTTCTCCCCCCAAGGGTGCTGGCACTGCCCAGGCTCCCCAGGGAATGGGCACATTCCCGAGGCTGCCAGAGCTCCAGGAGTGTTTGGATCCAGGGATGCCCAGGGTGGGGTTTTGGGGTGTCTGTGCAGGGCCAGGGGCTGGATCCACGATCCCGTGGGTCCCTCCCAGCTCAGGACGGTGTGATTCCAGTCCCGATTCCCCCCGGCAGTCTCACAGCCCCTTTTGCAGCCTCCCCTGGAGCCGAGGCCAGGATGGAGCTGGAGCGTGGCAGGGAGGAGGAGAGGGAAGCGGGGCAGGGGGGATGCTGGAAATGCCGGCCCATTATGGCAGAGAGCAGATAATGTCCCTGCCCGGCATTTGTCACGGTGGGTGCTGAGCCCTGGCAGCGCTGAAGAGGCACCCGAGGAGCCCTAATCTGGGGGGGAATGGAGACATTAGGGAACACGGCCCTCTGGAAAATGTGCTCATCTCCCACCTTGCATATGTAGCGGCCTTATGCAGGGCCCCCGATAGGTGGGACTCCTCCTTTCGTTGGAAGGAGCAGTAAATAGTCACATAAAACCCAGATAATTTGCTGGCTGGCAAGTTAAAGCCCCAGGCAGTCTTATCACTTCTTTTGTCATGTCCCTTACACTTCCAGGGCAATTCCGTGTCAAATTGCTCCACATTTTGCACCCTGACCCAGCAAGAGTGGAAGCCTGCAGAAACCTCCCCGCTCTTCATCTTTTTGCTCCTTTTTCCATTTTGTACTTTGTGAGCTGCACTACTTTTCCTCCCCGCGAGCTGAGCGTGTGTCTCAGTGTGAACCCGTGTGTGTGAGCGTGTCTGGAGCCCATCCTCTCGCCAGGGCTCGTCTGTGCTGGTGCTGGGCACTGCACGCCTGACTTGAGGAGTGCAGATACTCATCCTTGAGCAGGGAGATCTTCCCTAACACCGCCGAGCCCCAATTTCAGTGTGAGCCCCCCGAAGAGAGGCAGGGGAGGCTGCCACCTTTGCAGCCCGGTCTCTGGTGTAAGCAGCCGGGGCAGGGCTGTGCCAGCTCCATCCCCAGCCCGGCCACGCTGCGTTTCCCCGTGCTGTAAATGCCAGGGCGCCGCAGCCCCGCTGGAGTTAACGGCGCGGCACTTTTGTGTTCGGTAGCATGAATCATTAATCATGAGGCAGGCCATATTCTTGTACTGCTGCTGCTTTCATTACTTGGCCTAATTAAACAGTTCTCTGAACTGGAATCTCAGATTCCTCTGTTACAGATTATCATTAATTATGGTGAAAGTGCTCAGAGATGTTGGACTCAATTATATTCTGCTCAACTCTGGCACGGCGTGATTCATTGCACAGCCTGCGCTGCAGATGTACTCTGTTCTTATCTCGCACTCCCACTTTTGTAAATTGGGCTCTGCCAGCCAACAAACCGAGAGTTATGTGCCGCCTTTTCATTAAAAACATGTTGGAGAAGCACACACCAATTAAGGAGCCTGTATTTTATGCCCAACGAGGAGCGGGGTTTGGGAGGAAGAGCCGAGCGAGCAGCGGCTCCGCTCCCTGCTCAGCTGCTCCAGGCTCCTCTCTCCAGTTTGGGTTCCTCTCCTCCGCTTTCCCGAGGTGTGGATCCCCCCAGGAGGAGCAGGCAGGGTGCTGCATCACCCACGGAGAGCCCACCCGTGGCTGGGGGTGTTGGCAGAGCCCGAGGCCCTTCCTGCGCAGCGTTTTCCATTGAAATGCTGGGAATGGCCTGGATTTCTTCTTATGATTAATGCAAAAAGTGGCCATGGCATCGAGCAGTGGTGTAACACTGTTAATATTAATTATTATTTTAATACCCAACCAGCCTCAGCACCTTCCAGCAGGCAGCTTCATAAATGAAGGTACCACGTAAACGCACGGCCTTGCAGGTTGGTGTTTCAAAACGTTTTGTGTTCTAAACTGAGATGAAATGTGAAATGAGAACCATCCGGAATTAAAAAATATTAGGATCTGAAATGCAATGATCCTGCAGAAAAAGAGAAGTGGGTTTTTTCCTTTTGTATTTTTGGCCTATGTAGAACTCAGTTTTTCTACCTGTTAGCTGGAGCTCATGGACAGCTGTGAGGTGATGTTGTGGTCAATTAAACCCCTTTGAGTGAGGTAAAAATAGATTTTGGGGTAAAACTGATGAGAAATGTCACAGCCATGTGTCATCCCTGATGGAAACCCCCGCTGGGCATCCTGGCAGGGCTCGGACACCGATGCCAGGTGTGCCAACACCTGGGAGCAGGGCTGAGCGTCCCTGCCCCGCATCCCGGCTCTCTCTGGAGCGCTCCGCCTCGGAGCTCAGCTGTTCCCAAAGTAAAATAGATTGCCAACAAAATTGCTTCTGCTGCTCCTCCATTGTCAACAGGAGAGGATTTCCCCAGTGCGGGTTAACATGGCTCACATGAGAGAGCCGGGGCAGGGCCAGGCTGCGATCCAGCGCGGGCAGAATTGATATTCAGCAGCATCCCCGCGCCGAGCGTGAGCCGCGCCGGTGCTGAGATGATGATTAGCTAATTCACCTGCCCTAAGTGGATTTGTTTCTCCGTGTCAAAATACACCCTGGGTTTTATCTACAGGTAGATTGGAGCAGAGAGTCCTTGATTAAGTTATCAGGAGAGCGGCGTGGTTTGTGCTCGGGCTTTGATTGCAGGGACAAAAGGCACCTCATACACAAATAATCGGTGTGGCACTGGGAGGGACCGGGAATCCCGCTGTGCCACCCAGAAATGGGGGCTCGGAGCCTGCCATGAGGGAAAATTGGCTGGAAAAGGGTTCTGTGTCACCCTTCTCTCCGCTGGCTCAGACCCCGAAGCGGCGTCACCGCCGGGCTGGGCTCAGCGCGCTCCACCTTGTGCCGGTGCTGTCCCTCCCTGCAGGTGAGCACCGTGCAGCCCAGGCCCTGCATTTTGGGTGTTCCGTGGGGCTGTGCAGCCAGGCCCGCGTGGGGCTGGTTCTCCACACCCTGCAGGACATCCCCCTCTGTCCCTGCCGCGCCACAATCGCGGAAAAACCCCAAAGTTGGCCGCGGGAGCTTTCGGGCGCCGCCGCGTGCGGAGCCTCATTTTTCCGCAGGAGTTGTGCAGTTTAATATATATGAAAATCAGGCGTGGTGTATCTTTGCATATGTGCCTTTTGTAATCTAATTTTGACAGATGGCGAGCTCCATAAATCTCGCTCCTCGCTAGAGAAACCCTTGGCTTGACTCGCGCTCTCCGCAAACTCGCTGCTGACTGCGTTTGCATTTCAGTTTTTAATATAGATGCGGATTTTTTTTTCCCCCCTGCTCTGCTTTTGTTTTGATTTTCAATGTATCTGCCAAGTATTTCCACCCCTGATTTCCACATACAAATTGCAACCGAGCTCTGGTTTCTCCTTTCTTTCTATTTTCTCAGCCCTATTCGGTGCATAATGCCAGGGACTTTGCTATTCTGCATGTTGCCTTATTAAAAATAAATATGCTGCCCTGTCCCTGTTTGCACCGTCTCCCATTACTGACAACAATCCCGACAAATTCTTACTATTTAAGGGTGGTGAAAAAACTCCACCAGGAAGCAGTTTCCTCTCCTGCCAGCTCCAGACAGGCTGCTCATTGAAAATGTAATACACTGCTGCCATGTCACAGGTCAGCTGGCAAATGGCAATCTGAATTTTAAAAGGAATATGAATAAAATTCTGTTTTATTTTGAAAATGAACTTTGTGCCCTCCATCATGAATCCAATATATGTCTTAATCTTCTATGCTCTTGAAGCCTGCGGCTCCTGGCTGAGTCCTTTGACTCCTGAACCTAATAAGGAAAATAGGTTGTTTTCCCATCCTCGCCTCATTTTGAGAGGGGCTGAAACAAACAGTCCCTATTCCAGCTGTAATTGGCAAAGCATAAAAACATGTGTGTTATATAATTTCGGGGGTTTACGGCGGAGCTTGGCGCGGCGACGCTCGGGTTTGAGGTTTGATTAAGCCGTGATACCTTTGGAAATAACGCTGTCAACATTCCGGCGCGGAACGCCGCCAGCCACGCTCCGTGTTTACCTTGCGGCCGCCCGCGTGGGGCTGGGCAGGGGGAAAAGGCCCAGGCCCCTCCAGGTGGGATGTTCTGCCTTTAACCTGCCTTTATTTCCAGCCCCATGCCCAGCCTGGGTGCTCCCAGCGAATCTGGGGCTGGAGAATTCCCAGCGGGATGGCTGGCGGGTTGGTGACGCCGCTTTTGCAGCAGGTTCTGCCATGCTTTGTGCTCCGGGACGCGGACGAGTGTCCGTATTTCTGTTCAGGATGTTGTCCTTGCCGGATCACCCCATTCCCAGGGCACCACCGGCCGTGCCGTGCGCACCCCTCGTGTCCCCGCCCGTGTCACCACCGGATCAGCACAGCCAGGAGCTCTCCCCTCCCGATCCGCCTGTGTCCCAGCACAGTCCTGTGGCTCAGATCCCGGGAATTCCTGCTGGCCTTCACCTGGGTGGGTCAGAGAACTCCAGGGTGGCTTTGTCACCAAGTGCCACCTGGCTGAGGTGCTGTGCTGGGGGACAGGATCCGGCCTGGCAGCACAACGGGAACTCTGCAAGCAGAAATTCTTCAAACAGGGGCCTTTTCTCTCCCGTTCTCCTGGGATGTGCGTTCCAGAGCTCGCTCTGAGGCTAGGGAATCTCTTCTCAAAGGTGGGAGAAAAATCACGCGGTGCCAGGGAGGATTATCCGTCTATCAATCGTGGATCTATCAACTGATGCACAATTGGTAGACAGCTGATGATCTATCAGTATTCCATCATCCAGCTATCAATTATCTCCCATCGATCTGTCGATTATCTCTCAACTCCCTCTCACCTCTAGGAACTATCCCTGAGTCTCTGTGGATACACACGGAACCGCGCGATGCTTCCAGCGCCCCAGAAAGCCAAACCCCCAACGCTTCCCGATTTTCCTGGTGTCAGGCAGAATCCCAGCTCGGAGCTGGAGCAGGAGAGTTTGGGAGCAGGGTCCTTCAGCCATGCCCTGGAAGGAGCAGAGGGATCCCCCGGGAGGAATCACCCCGGGAAGGAAGGGAGGCGTTTCCTCGTTTCCTCCGGTGCTTTGTTGATCAGAGCCTGAAATCCACCTTAATCCCTCATCCTGGGAGCCTCAGGGGGCTCGGGGGGGTTTGGGGAAGGGATGGGGATGGAAATGTTGGGATACACCAGGAGGAACAGCACCAGGGGGATTCTGGAGATGCCAGTGGATCCCGCTTGGGTCAAAGATGTTTAATTGATAAAGAAAGTTTATGTGGACACTGAGCACCCCAGAAGAATGGGAGACACAAACTCCTTGAGAAGAACAGGGAATGAACGTGGGGACCATGGGAAATATAAATCTATCAATCTATCAATCTATCAATCTATAAATCTATAAATATATAAACTTATATATATAGAGATATATGGAATTAAAAATCAGCTGCAATGCTGAATCCTGCGTTGCCTGAAACCCTCCAGAAATATGAACAATTCTTTTCCACATTTATCCCACTTCCACGACATTTGGGTGTGTGAGCATTGTCAGGGAGGGCTGTGCCCTCAGGGGGAAGGAAAATCCCTGCTCAGGTGAGGCAGAGAATAACAGTAATAAATAATAATAA
>NC_031776.1:36679271-36684384 GCF_001522545.3 Parus major | reverse complement strand
AAAATGGGTTTGGGCTGGTACACATTTCCAAACTGAGAAGTCCAAAGGAAATTCCCTGCAGGAAGATGACTGCCATGTGTCCAGGATGCTGGAAAACACGGGGAGCTCGGTGTCCCTGGCACGCCGGGAGCAGGGCGGGATCTGGGGGCTGGGAGTGTCCCTGGGCTGCCGAGCGCAGCAATTATTTCATTACCCAGCCCTGGCTCATTTAGCCCCAGCTCCTGTTTGTGTTTGATTGCTGTACTGATAATGATGATGGGGAGAATTGCTGTGATGAGAAATTGCAATCAGCTAAATAGCAGCGGAGCTTCCCCCAGGGACGGGACTCTGGAATCCCACTCCGGATTGTTTGGGGCTTTCTCCCTCTTTGTCTGGGTGAGCCTGGTGGGAAAGAGGAGCTGGAGGCAGGATGGGTTGAGGAGCTGAAGGAGGGAAGCCAACAGGCAGAGCGAGAGGGTCTGAGTTATTTGGGGTTTCTGTCCTCGTCCTGTCTGTCGTGGTGTCCCCGTGTGGGCACAGCTCATCCAAACACCCACGCTCGTGGAATCCTGGATGGACTGGGCTGGATGGGACCTTCAATCCCATCCCATCCACGCCCTACCGTGGGCAGGGACACCTCCCACTGTCCCAGGCTGCTCCAGCCCCAATGTCCAGCCTGGCCTTGGGCACTTCCAGGGATCCAGGAGCAGCCACAGCTCTGGGAATTCCATCCCAGCCCCTCCCCACCCTCCCAGACAGGAATTCCCAATTCCCAATATCCCATCCATCCCTGCCCTCTGGCACTGGGAGCCATTCCCTGTGTCCTGTCCCTCCATCCCTTGTCCCCAGTCCCTCTCCATGTTTCTTGTTGGCTCCTTCAGGTCCTGGAAGGCGACCATCAGCCCAGCCCAATATCTGTACAATTGATTCTTTTCCCAAAGAAATAACAACACAAAGATTCTGAGGTTTATTAGAATCCCCCAAACCAGCAGGATCCTGTTCCAGCAGGATCTGGGACGTGGGGTCCAGGATTTGTCCTGGTTTGGTTCTTGCACTGTGTGAGGAGCGCTCCCAGCTGCATCCCGGGCGTCCTGCTGCTCCCATTCCTCCCCTGTCCTCGCTGGGGTTTTGTTATGGATTCAATTCCCATTCCTTATAAAACACAAGGAACACTCCAACAGGAGCCTGGGGTGAGGGAGCTGCCTGGAGCAGCTTTGGAGGAGAAATCCCACTAAAGCAGAGCCAGGAGTGAATGCTGGGTGTCTTCCCCATTTTTCATGGCTTGTGGCATCTCCTCGCCCAGGAGCAGAGGGAATTCAAAGCAGGGGAAGGCTCTGAACTCGGAGCTGAACCCTCCCAGCAACTTGGGCCAAGTTCATTTCAGCAGGAGCAGCCAAAATTCCAGGGCAAACAGCTGCCACACCTGGCAGATCCTGCTGCGGGTGCTTGGAAATGTTTGTGGTGCTGGGAGGTGTATTTCTGGGAAATTCAGGTGTGTTTCTGGGAAGTTCAGGTGCATTTCTGGGAAGTTCAGGTGCATTTCTGGGAAGTTCAGGTGCGTTTCTGGGAAGTTCAGGTGTGTTTCTGGGAAATTCAGGTGTGTTTCTGGGAAGCTCAGGTGCGTTTCTGGGAAGTTCACGTGTGTTTGGGTAGCTCAGGTGCGTTTCTGGGAAGCTTAGGTGTGTTTGGGTAGTTCAGGTGTGTTTCTGGGAGGTGGCTCTGGCTCTGGCTCTGGGGAAGCAGCAGCAGCTTTGGAAACTTCAGTGCTGAGTGGTGTCAGCCAGGTGGGAGTGTCCCTACTCCATCCCTGGCACTGGCTGGCACTGGGAAAGGGCTGGGTGACACTGGGGGTGACACTGGCTGGCACTGGGTAGCACTGGGGAACACTGGGATGACACTGGGATGGCACTGGGAGGCACTGGGTGACACAGGGTGGCACTGGGTGACACTGGGTGACACTGGGATGGCACTGGGGTGGCACTGGGTGGGACTGGGAGGCACTGGGTGGCACTGGGTGACACAGGGTGACACTGGGTGACACTGGGATGGCACTGGGTGACACAGGGTGACACAGGGTGACACTGGGTGACACTGGCTGGCACTGGGTGGCACTGGGGTGACACTGGGTGGCACTGGGTGACACAGGGTGACACTGGGTGACACTGGGATGGCACTGGGATGGCACTGGGTGGGACTGGGAGGCACTGGGGTGGCACTGGGGTGACACTGGGTAGCACTGGGTGACACTGGGATGGCACTGGGACGGCATAGGGTGACACTGGGTGACACTGGGTGACACTGGGATGGCACTGGGTGGCACTGGGATGGCATGGGGTGACACTGGGTGATACAGGGTGGCACTGGGTGACACTGGGATGGCACTGGGTGATACAGGGTGGCACTGGGTGACACTGTGAGTGCCCCTCTCTGCCCCATCCCGCAGCCCCCGCAGCCGGTCCCGGGTGCCCCAGGCCGGGCACGGAGGGGCTGCCAGGCTGTGCCCAGCTGCAGCAGCAGGATTTACAGCAGGATTTACAGCAGGACTTACAGCAGGATTTACAGCAGGATTTACAGCAGGATTTACAGCAGGAGCCTCACCCAGGGCCCCGTTAGCTGCGGGTTTGGGACAATCTCCCGGGTTAAACAAAAGATCCGGGGCTCTTTGCACGTCCATGGAAGGTCAGGATCCTCCGGGGACCGGAGATTAGCTCGGTAATATTCTTGTCCTCCCCAGTACATTCCTGTAGCAAAGAAATCTCTGAAAATAATTTCTGGAACACTTACCAGGCTCACAGACACTGCCTGCCTTAAATCAGGATATTACACTTAATTAAGCATCGTGCCTGTGGGGCCGAGCGTGCGGGGTTCAGCCCAGAAGTCTCCGCTGATGGGAATTTACGGCTTCGGCAACTTTTCAGATTCCGGCTGTTGGCCGGTGAGGAAACCTGAGATGTTTTGAGAGGAAAAATTACTGATGTGATGTAAAAACTGATTGTGTTGCTGTGCTAAAAGTGCTGTGAGCCACGGGGCTGTTTAGTCATGCTCAGATGAAGGCTGGAGCGCTGCCTTTATCCTTGCCACAAGAAGAGGATTATTATTATTATTATTTTTAAAATGGTGATTTCCCCCCCATATGCGCACACACAATTTCAAATCAGGCTTTGATTGTGCAGCAGCACAAACACAGCCCCTCTGCCTCAGCTATTTATCTTCTGAAGGAAAAAATTAAAAATAAAAAAAAGGAGCGGCAAAGAAAAGAGAGAGGGGAAAAAAAATAAAAAATAAAAAAAAAATCCCCAAAGTTTGACTGACACTAATTTCCCGAACAAGATACCCTGGAAACTCCAGTTTATGTGCTGAAATGATAACAGACAGGGTTTGTGATGTCCCCTCGGTGAGCTCCTGTCTGCTGTCAGCTGGCAGCATTTGAGCTGACGGAGGGAGATGCGCGGCGCTCAGATGCCAGCGCGGGGAACAGGAGCTGTCACCAGCAGTGTAATGTGCTGTGTATTATCACTCACACTGATCCGGGGGCCCGCACACTGTCAGCTCCTGAGACTGTACAAGTCAACACAAATAAAACTGAGGAGGCAAATGATAATGTCTGAGATAGATCCAGGCTCATTCTCGCCATTACTTTTTATTCAAACCTTAGAGATGACATGATGTGAAAAATGAGCCTGTGTCTAGTTCAGTGCCCATTAGTGTGTGAGCACATTATCTTCCACTTTTCACATTGAATCTCGCCGTACATCCCGTGGCAGCTGCAGCTCCGCGGCCCGGCAGCTCCGGGGGCTGCCAGCGCCTCTCCTGCCCCCGTGTGCGGCAAATCCTCCAAGGATGCTCCATGGGACGGGCCTGGAGCAGCACAGCCTTCCTCCCGGGGGGAGCAGGGCTGGCCTGCCTCCTCTGCATCCCTGGTGGGATCCCTGGTGGGTCTGGAATCCTCCAGGACTGCCCAGCAGTGCCTGGAACTGCTTTGGGAAAACTGGGGTTGATTTCCTGCCCTCACCCATCCTCATCATCCCCGGGCCGGCTCCTCCGTCCCAGAGGGTGGGTGTGGAATCCCTCGGCACACTTCAGGGCTTGGCAGACCCTTCCTGCTCCGGGATAACTGAGGGCTGCCTTCCTCCCCTCCCGCTCCTCCATCCTCACCATCACCCAACCCCTCCCTCCGCGGGGCCCTGGGCCAGGACAGGGCTGCCCGTGGGGAGGAATCGATTCCTTCCCCTCCTCACTTCCTCCCCTCCCTGCTCCTGGGGCCAGGGAGAGCTGACCATGCCGGGAGAAGTGTCCCTCACCACCTCCCCGGCTCCCAGGGGCTGCCAGAGCCCTTCCCGAGCCTCCAGAACCACCAGGAGCAGCCTCAGCTGGGCACACGAGGAGCTTTCCCGAGGAGCTTTCGGCACAGTCACTGACACCATCAGCACCCAAGTAAAATTCCTATTACTCTCCTGTATAACCTTTAATTACCCCCACCACCCCAAAAATATCCCTCAATTACCTCGCAGGCAGAATTATGCATATTTTTAAAGTTCTCCCAGGGATATAACACTAAACGTTGGGTTGTTATGGTTCAGTGGTTTAAATTACAGTGTACTTAATTAAAACAGCGTAAAAAGCTGTCAGTATTCCATATAATTTGAGGGACTTTGATTAGTGATTCCTTTCTTTTACTGTTGGAGCACACTCGGCTTGGCCATTAGGTTGTCATTTACCAGCACCTTGGTGCTGGAGCCATCATTTCACAGCACTGGAGGGGGAAAAAGGTAAACAAATGACACTTCCCAGCAAAAGAAGTGACAAGCACGGAGCAGCCACCCTGAAGGAGGAGGGGAAATGGGCTGGAAGGCGGGATTTGGGCTTGGAGTGGGAAATCTGGGAATTAGCCCTGTTGGGCTTGTGTTGCCAGGAGGAGAGAGCTGGGCAAAGGCGGCTGTGGGAGATGGAAGGAGTGCAGGGAAAAGCCGGGATTTCTCATCCAGGAGTGATGGGGATGCTGAGCTGTGTTCCCTGGGCTCCGGAGATAAAGGAACAAAAGCCCTGGAACAGGGACTGTGAAATGGGGTGGGAGGGACTTTAAATCCCATCCTGTCCCATCCCATGGTCCCCAGCCTGTCCCATCCCATCCCAT
>NC_031776.1:36677739-36678883 GCF_001522545.3 Parus major | reverse complement strand
TCTGGGAATTCCAGCCCAGCCCCTCCCCACCCTCCCAGCCAGGAATTCCCAATTCCCAATATCCCATCCATCCCTGCCCTTTCCAGCTTAAAGCCATTTCCCTGTCCCACACTCTGTGCCCATATGGAAGTCGCTCCCCATTTTTTATTTCTCTGGGACCACCTGGAAGGCTGCAGAGTCTGGGACAGCCCCACCATCCCCACTGCTCTGTCATTCCCAAACCCTCCCAACCCCCCAGCTTTCATTTCCAGAACCTCCTGAGCTTTGGGAAGAAAAGCTGCTCCCCTCCTCATCAGCACCCCAGAACGGTTTGGGCTTGAAGGGGCTGTAGAGATCCCACAGCTCCAACCCTCTGGGTGGGCAGAAAACCCTGGAATTCCCGGGAGCAGCTGCAGATCCCTCGGGAGCCCGGGGCTGGCTGTGGCAGGCGTTGTGCTGCGAGGTCACCGTGCTTAAGGAGGTTTTTTGAACGTAATCCATGTTTATTTATAAACCAGTGATGTGACAGTGCTCACGCTGGGAACATCTATATTTTTCATCAAGGCTTTTTATTATGGCCAAACACGAAATCATAACTGTGAACAGGAAAATCCTGTTTAGCCACGGGCTAAACATCTCAGCCACACTCAGAGCCCTGCTTCCCTCTTTACATTATTGGCCTAAACAAATATTTTTTAAAATACACTTAGAGCAAAGCAGATGCTGGGGATTCACAATGGTTTTTTCCAGCTCAGAGGGTTTTCAAAGCTATTTGCTGGCTGGGAATGTGCAGATTCATTCAGGCTTGCTTGAAAAATTATCCTGTTTGTAAGTAATGACTTGCTGGTAATTGTTATCTCCTCAGAACTCGGGCGCTTCAACCTGTGCTCATCCAGGGGCTGATCCTGCCAATAACAGGCTTTTATTTATCTCCTTTCTGGGGCTTTGCAAAAATGTGGCAGGGGAGGAAAACACTGCTCAGCTGTCCTGAGGTGCCACAGCCGGGGCTGGGGCTGGGGAGACCTGCCCTGACTCGGGAGCAGGAGCCACCAGCTCCGGGAACTCCAGGGCTTTGGGATCTGCTCCCTCTGGGTCAGGTTTGTGCTCAGGGGCAGCCCTGGGCAGCCTGGGATGCTGATCCAGGACACTGCCAGCAATCCCTGAG
>NC_031776.1:36671817-36675522 GCF_001522545.3 Parus major | reverse complement strand
CCCTTCTCCAGGGGAACATTCCCAGCTCTCCCTGGATCCTTCCCCTCTCCAGGTGGACCCGCCGTGTTCCTGCTGGCAGCTCCTGGTGCTCTGCTCCCAGGCTTGGCAGATCCCTGGGAACTCCTGTCGGTGGCTTTGGTTCTGCAGCTTTTCCCTGCTGTTCTGGAAGCAGTCTGGATGTGCTGGAGCAGGAGCTGCATCTCCACACGGCAGAGGTTTGGATCTGGGAATGTTTGTGGAAGCAGTTGTGAGGCAGAGCCCCACAGCAGCATTTTCTTCAGCTCTCTGTGCTCCTCTCCCAATTTAATCCTGAATTCCATGTCCGTGCTTCTTCCCAAATTCCTTCTACCCCAAGAAAACGAGGAAGTGTGGAACACAGATTTTCACCTCCTCACCACAATTGCCAAAAGGTCCCAACTCTTCCATTCCCAAAGCTTTCCTCTCTCCTTCCCCTCTCCCAGCCCTTTTCCAGTACACCTGGAATTCCCAGCGCCCCTCTGAGCCCTCGCTCTGCCCTGGCTGTCCCGGCTGGGCACAACCCCTGGAATTCTTCTCCCCCCATAGCCCAGCAGTGCCAAGCAGGGCGAATTCCTGCACAGCCTCCTTCTCCAGATTGCCAATTCCCCGTGCAGATGGCTCTGCAGGAGCCTGTGTGGGAGAAGAGTGGCTTTTTAAGCCAATTAAACAGAAACCTTGTCCAAGAAGGCTTCTGGAAATGCTGGTGCCTGTGAATTCCTGACGTCCTGGGCTCCGTGCTGCCAGGGCCGCTCCTCCCTAGCAGGAGAGGGAGGGATGGGCACAATTTCCTTGGTTTAAGGTCACAGCTGATTTTTTTATTTTTTTTTATTTTTTTTTTTCATTTAAAGCAAAACTCCTGGAAGAACTTCCAGCTTGGGAACGTTGTGGAGTATTTTAGATATCCAGAGAGAAGCTTTGTGTCATTTCTGCCCACGAATTCTCCCTGCCATGTTCCAGCCTGGTCCTCAGCATGAGAGCCAAGCCATGGTCCACAGTGAGATGGGAGGAAGGGAAACAGAGGGAAAAAGGTGTTAAATGATGCCCAAAGGGGGAAATCCTGGGGTTTCCTCCCTTCTCTTCCTCCATTTTTTTCCCTCTTCTTTTCCTCTTTTTTTCCCCGTTTTCCCCGTTCATTCCCTTCCTGCATCCTCCTCTCTCTTTCTCTTTTTCCCTGCTCTTTTTCCCCTTTCCCTCCTTCCCCTTTTCCTCCTTTCCCCTTCCCCTTTTCCTTCTTTCCCTCCTTCCCCCTTTTCCTCCTTTCCCTCCTTCCCCTTTTCCCCTTTCCCTCCTTCCCCTTTCCCCTTTCTCCCTTCCCCTTTCCCCTTTCTCCCTTCCCCTTTCCCTCCCTCCCTTTCCCTCCTTCCCCCTTCCTTTCCCGGTGATCCCCAGAGGTCCCTCCCGGTCCCTCCCGCCCTGATCCCGTGTTTTGGTGGCTGTTTGTCCTTTCCTCAGTGGAATTGCTCGGGATGAGGATGG
Source organism: Parus major (assembly GCF_001522545.3). NCBI lineage: Eukaryota > Metazoa > Chordata > Aves > Passeriformes > Paridae > Parus > Parus major. The sequence continues at coordinate 36,674,028 of NC_031776.1, read as the reverse complement.
AGAAGACAACCCGGGGCCGCCTGACCCCACGGCTGGGATTGGGAATGGCGTCAATGGCTGGAAAACAATTCCCAAAGTCCTTCAGCGTTTTCCCCTTGGATTTGGGGAGGGAATTGTCCCGGTGTGCGGGATCTGCCGGAGGAGGGGAGCTGAGAGCCAAACGGGAGGAGGCAGGGCTGGGGCTCAGCCGCTCAGAATTCCCTGTCCCGGCCCTTCCCGGCGTTTTTCCATCCCCACATTCCGGATGCGAGCTCACTCCGGCATTTACAGACGCGAAGGAAGGAGCCGGGTCAGGCGAGGCGCCGGGAGCGGGGAGGCGTCTGACAAACACAAAAATGGAACCGCTCGGGAATAAGGCAAACACTGCCGGGAAGGAGCGGGAATGAGACAAATATTGGATTAAGACAAATACTGCTGCGGATTCCAGTGGCAATTCCAGCGGCAGAGCCGGGCTGGGAGCGTGTTGACAATGGGAGATGAGGGGCTGAGGCGGGAGGGGAAAACCCCCCGGCCCTGGGGCCGGTCCCTGGGCTCGGTGACCGGAGTTATTGGGATGTGACATCCAAAGGTCCCAAAATACCCGGATCCAGCAGAGGAACTCCCGTTTTTATCAGCACAGCCCAGGGGTGTCGGGATCTCTGGGTATGTTGGGATTGGGAGTGGGAATTCATTGGAGGGGAGCTTATCCCAAACAGGATCCCAAAGCTCTTCCCTGTCTGCCATAGGAGGGGTGGGATGGGAACCATGGGATGGGATGGGATGGGATGGGATGGGATGGGATGGGANGCTGGGACTCCATGGGAGAGCTTTTCCATCCCCAGGGATCCTGGGATTCTTTATCCATCCTCTCTGTCGAGACAATTCCCCCTCACCAGCCCCATGGCCACCGGCTCCAGTCCCTGGTCTCTCCTCCCTGTGCTTCTCCCACTCTTCCCTGGTTGCTTTTGCTGATGTATTTTTCCAGATCCCCTCATTTCCCGTTTATTTCCCACCTCCAATCTCTTCTTTTCCCTTTCTCTCTTCCCAATTCGAGCTGAACCAGTCACTGAGGCTGACAAAACTTCAAGATCCCGTTTCCTGACTTGAAGCCGGTTCCCCTCGCTCCACGAGGGATCACACTGCCATGGGATCCCCCTGGAAAAGGGAAGGCAGGTGGGAGATGTGGGGATGCCCAAGGGGCAGGATTTGCCATAACTCCACTGCCAAAATCTGCAGGAAAAATAAAAAATCACCTCCGTGAGGTTCAACCCTGTTTAAAAGCAGCCTGGGGAGCCAGGGCAGCGCAGCCCCCGATCCCAAATGGACGCGGAGCTGATGGATCTCGGGCAGATCCCGGGGAAATGAGGCAGCTCCTGTGATTATGGCTGTGTGTGTTTAGTGGCTCTGGAGCAGCCGGCGTGCCTGGGGCTGCCAGAGGCCGCTTTCCCGGCAGGATTTCCCGTGGAGGAGGTGCTCACCTGCTCTAAAAGGTTTAATTGCCGGGGCTGATTCCCCCTTTGGAGTCATTTATATTGCTGGAAGGACGGCTCCCCGAGGGGAATACCCTTGGAAACTGTTGCTACCGCGGAAAAGCCTTTTCCAGAGGATGAGAAACGCTGCAGATTCTCGGATTTGCAGCCGAGCTGCTCTCCTGGAGCCCCTTGCTCCCGGGAAGGGGATCGGGGTGCCCGGGAGCCGGGACCCTGAATCCCAACTGGGGATGGCTCGGCTGAGGGAAGCACGGAATTATCCCTTCATTATCCCGTCATTATCCCGTCATTATCCCTTCGTTATCCCCCAGTTATCCCTGCGGTGTCCGGGAGTGGCGGGATTGGAGAGCAGGACATGGGTTGGGATTTGGGCCGGTGTGGGGCACGGAGTGGGGACATGGATTGGGAAAGGGATGGATGGACCCTGTGGAGCCAGGGAACCTCAGCCACAGCTCACAGCGGCTTTGGGAGCGATGTTTGGCACTGGGAAGCATCAAAAGAACATCCAAGTGTCTTGGAAATCGTGGAATTCTAGAGTAGGGTAGAGTGGCAGGGACCTTATATCCCACCCCATCCCACCCTGCCATGGCAGGGACAGCTCCCACCATCCCAGGCTGCTCCAGCCCAGGGTGTCCAGCCTGGCCTTGGGCACTGCCAGGGATCCAGGGACAGCCACAGCTGCTCTGGGAATTCCATTCCAGCCTCTCCCCACCCTCCCAGACAGGAATTCCCAATTCCCAAT
>NC_031776.1:36663226-36666677 GCF_001522545.3 Parus major | reverse complement strand
ATATATAATATATAATATATAATATATAATATATAATATATAATATATAATATATAATATATAATATATAATATATAATATATAATATATAATATAATATATAGAGAGAAAGGGAGGCTCGGGGGTTCATCAGGAGATGTGCAGAGGAGGCTGGGAATTGTTCCTGGATGTTACTGGAATTTTATCCTGTTAATCAGACAGCTTTCCCCTTTCAGAAAAAGTTCTCTTTTCTTTTATCCTATGAATTTCCCAAGGAAGGATGAGTTCAGTGGGAATTTTGCTGTGCAGGAGGAATGCAGGAAGACGAATTGGGAAATGTTAAAATCTCCCTTATTTTCCATACAGAACTGGACTTTTTTTAATACACAGACTCCAGTGGGTGTAAATCTTTCCTTCTGCTCTTCCAGTGGGTTTGAGGGGTTTGGAATATTTCTTATTAACAGGGAGACAGCTCCCATTTGTGCTGGAATTAGAACTATTTGTGGTTACCGCAAGGAAAAAAGGGATTTTCATCCTCTGGTTGCCTTTGCCACATTGGGGTGCAGATTTTGGGTGTCAGTCACAGAAATGAATGAACTGTCAGGGAGAAAAATCCTAAATAGTGGCTGAGATGCCCTAAAAGTGTTCTGGAAGTTCGGGAGGGCTGCAGAAAATGGAGCAGAGACTTTGAAATTCAGAATCAATCCCTGAGGTTTGCAGGGCACACGTGGAGTCCTCCATGAGCCCGCACTCCAAACAGCAAATTCATCCTTCCCCAGCAGCAACAGAGCAGGAAAATACACTGGAACAAGAGGATTTGGAGGCACATTTTGGAAAATTCTGCTGCTCCAAGAAGGATTCAGAGCCAGCTGAGGGTGCTCAGTGCCATTTTTCACGGGGAGGAAAATGCTGTCTGTGCTGTCCTGGAAGGGAAATCCATGGATATCCTCTGACCTTCCTCAGGGCTGAGCACCAGCACCCGGCCCAATCCATAGAATACCATTAAATTAAGACAAATTCCCAAGCATTCCCATCAGCTCCCGGGATTTACACCATCCCAACACTTTGGCTGCCTCGCAGCTGCCCAAACCAGCCCAGTAAGCTGCAACTTCCCAGAAATCTCTTTAATTAGGGCAGCCCTGGAAAGCTGAAAGCACAAAACTTCCAGTCCTGGCTTCTGCAAGAAGCTGAGCCAGGCTGGAAAATATCCCTGGGAAGATTTGGAATATGTTTGGAATGGCTCTGGTAAAGGTTTGAGCAACTCCGGAGTGGGAAACATCGGCAGGAGGGGCTGGGAGAGAAGGAGAAATTGCTGCTGGATTTATCAGGCTGCAATCATCCCCCAATATTCCTCAAGACTGATGGGCAGGAATTCTTCCCAACCAAAAAAAAAGAAAAGCACGGCAGAGAGAGTTGCCTTTGACACGGGGATTATTGATAGCCATGATAAATTCCCAACATCCAGCAGGGAACAAAACCCCCGGCAGGGCTGGGAGCGGGGGAGTGGGAAATGATGGGAAGTGTTGGGGATGTTCAGCTCCGGCTCGGCCTCATTATGCCATGGGCAAAATGTAAAAACAGAGGCTGGGGAAATGTCTCATTAAGGGTTTCCCGGCTCGTTCCGGGGCTGGAATAATGAAAAATGCAGGAGAAGCTCTGGTGCGCGGGGTGAGGGGGGCAGGAGCAGCCCTTTGGCACACGGAGTGAATTCCCGGGATTGGCCGGCTCCGGGAAAACAGCGCTGGAAATCCTGGGATTCATCGGGGATTTTCCACCGGGAGCATCGGATCTGCCTCAGGCACAGAATCCCAGAGTCCCTGAGGCTGGAAAAGCTCTCTGGGATCACCAAATCCCAGCTGTGCCCGACCCCACCGTGTCCCCAGCCCTGAGTGCCACCTCCGGGAATTCCCTGGACACCTCCAGGGATGGGGAATCCAACCCTCCCCGGGCAGCCCCTGCCAATATTTAACAACTCTTGGCCTTGGAATTCTTGGACTCCTTTGGTCTTTGTGGCCTCTGAGTGTGGGAAGCAGGAGCAGGATCTGGGAGAACCACAAACTTTCCCTGTCCATAAATGTTCCTTCTGGATTCATCCAAACACAAATTCCCCTGGGAGCTGGCAGTGACTTTCCAAAATAGCTGCATTATTTTGAAATATTTTGATGATTGAACTATTTTTAAAGCTTGAAATATTTTGATGCTTGAGGTATTTTTAGTTGAAATATTTTCTTATTTGAAATATTTTGATGTTGAACCAAAAAATTTGATTGGGAATTTGCTTTCTTTCTTTCAGGGGGTTGAGTTCTGGCAGTGATAATGCAGGTTGGAAATTGCCTCTGATTTTTTATCCATCCACTGAGAAAATAAACTGAAATTTGGGGATTTAGGAATGTCCTGGAGTGATGGGAATTGTCCCTGGATTTTTTTCAGCTCTGGGTGTGGAAATACCTGATCCAAATCCCTCTGAGGCCATAGAAAATCTTATTTCCTGGACAGACAGCTGGAATTACTGATCTCCAAGGATTTTTAAGCTTGGATATCCAGGAGTGTGGGGAGGGAAGGGATGCCCTGGAACCTCCTCCTCCAATGGAGAGAACGGCTGGAAAACTGATCCCAAACATTCCTCCTGGGCAGGGACACCAGCAGCAGCTTTGGAATGAACTTCTGGAGCCTCGGGAAGAGGTGAAACAGCACCAAATTCCTGCCTTTTCCCTAATTCCCCACTAAACTACTCTGCAACACCACCTAGTGCTGCGGCGGGGCGGGATCCACCTGCCCCAAAATCCCGGCTCGGGGCTCGGCAGCCGGGAAAGGACCGGGAATTCCTTCAGGAATGGGGACCCCACACTTGGAGCCGCTCAGCTGAGAGAGTCGGGATCGTGGGAAGCTCCAGGAGGGTCCCACACTTGTCTGTGCCTTGTTGGACTTGAGAGAAAGTTGATTTTTGTGTCCCTGGGAGAACTGGAGGAGGAATTCCTGTTCCCTGAATGGATGGAGTGGCCATGGAATGCTTGAAGTGGCACAAGAGGCACCTCTGGAAAGCTGGATGAGCCGTGGATCCATTTTTCCTACAGCATTCCCATTGGAGAGTGCTCCAAAATCAGGGATAGTGAGAGGGGAAAGGATGGAGGAGGGGATTTCTCCAGGTGGGCACTGCCATGGTTCCTGCATCCAGCCCGGGGAGAGGAGCAGGAGGGAAACAGGAGCTGGAATTGAGGAGAAAACACCTGCAGGGAGTCCTGGAAAAGTGACTTGTCCCAAAAATGAAACAGCCTGGAAAACAAAACATATCCTAAAAATAAAAAACGTATCCTAAAAAATCAGACCTACCCTAAAAAATACCCTAAAAGGTAAACTTGCCCTAAAAACGAGACTTGTCCTAAGAATACCCTGAAACTGCACCAACCCTAAAAAAGGTGGAGTCGAGTCCAGGCTTTTCCTGATCCCACCCTGGGCACTTCCAAGGCCTGAG
>NC_031776.1:36661500-36662886 GCF_001522545.3 Parus major | reverse complement strand
AATTCTCCAGACCCTTCCCAGCTCCCTCAGGAATTCTCCAGCCCCTTCCCAGCTCCCTCAGGAATGAGGAAGGGAGAGGAAATCCCAGCACTGAGGGTCTGCAGCCCCTTGGTGGTTCCCATCCCCAGGTGGGGCTGGCCCAGCCCAGGGCCACCAGCCAGGTCAGAACTGTGCCCAGGAGCTGCCAGGAGATGCCAGGAGCTGCCAGAAGTTCTGGGGATGCTCCAGAGCCGCTGGTTTGGAGCTCTGGTGTGACTGGAAATGCGCCCTCCTGACCCACAGAGCCACCAAGGAGCTGGATGATTTCTAATATTTATTACTCCTTAAAATCAATTAAAGAGTAACCAAGTCATGAAAAAACCCCACATTTTTATTAAGGTAAAGAAAGAGGAGTTTCATTTGTGGGGGGGGAGGGTGTGTTGGGTTTTTTCCTTTTTTTTTTTTTTTTTTGTGAATGTTCTTTGGGTTTTGTTTGAGTGGTTTGGGTTTTGATGGGTTTTTTTGTCTTTATAATCTTCCTTTGAATTGTGGTTGAAATGACAACTCCAGACCTGCAGCCACCTTCACTTCCAGCCTTTCTGCACTTCTGCAGTCCCAGACTAAAAACAGCCTCAGTGACTTGAGCTGGCAGCAAAAGTTGATTTAAATTAAATCAAGAAGCATCCTCTGGCTGTGAGCAGTGAGCTCACACCTGGAATTCGCTGGGAAACACGGAATGGGAGATGGGTTTTACAGTGCAGGATTGCTCTTGAGGTGAAGGTCTGGAATTCAGCAGGAATAAATCTGGCCTGGGAATTCCAGGAAAGCTTTTCCATCGGCATTCCCTGCTCGCAGCCCGGAGTGCCTGGGCTGGGCACTGATCTCCTGTCTGAGGTGTGACTGGTGAGGAAAAGGAGCTGCGAGCACTCCCAGCCCCTGAGCCCCGCCCGGGGGAGAGCTGGAGCTTCACTGGGATCTGGAATTTGTCACCACCGCTGGGGGATCCCTGGGATCCCTTCCCAAACCATCCTGTGGCTCCCAGTCCCTCCTGTGCTGGACGTGAGTGAGCTCCATCCTGACTGCCCGGCTGGAATTCGCTCCGGGAATGCGGCACCCGGAGAGATCCGAGCCCGGGGAGCTGCAGATCCAGCCAGGAATTCCCATCCCCGGTTCCCAGGAGCTCCACTGGCACCGCTGGGCCTCACAGCTGGAGGGGCCGGGACAGCTCGGCTGGGAGGGGACAGGGACAGGGACAGGGACAGGGACATGGGACAGGGATGGGGACAGGGACAGGGACAGGGACAGGGACAGGGACAGGGACAGGACAGGGACAGGACAGGGAAGGGACAGGACAGGGACAGGGACAGGGACAGGGACAGGGACAGGGACAGGGATGGGGACACAGGA
>NC_031776.1:36659969-36661403 GCF_001522545.3 Parus major | reverse complement strand
AGGGACACAGGACAGGGACAGGGACACAGGACAGGGACAGGGACAGGGACAGGGACAGGGATGGGGACACAGGACAGGGACAGGGACAGGGATAGGGACATGGGACAGGGACAGGGACAGGACAGGGACAGGGATGGGGACACAGGACAGGGACAGGGACAGGGACACGAGACAGGGACACGAGACAGGGACACAGGACAGGGACAGGGATAGGGACAGGAACAGGGACAGGGACATGGGACAGGGACAGGGACACGGGACATGGACAAGGGACAGGGACACTGCTCCAGCTCCTCCCAGCAAGGAATTCCTGGCTGGCAGGGTGGGCAGGCCCTGGCACAGAATTCCCAGAGCAGCTGTGGCTGTCCCTGGATCCTGGCAGTGCCCAAGGCCAGGCTGGAGCAGCCCGGGACAGAGGGAGGTGTCCCTGCCATGGCAGGGCAGGGATGGATGGGGTTTAAGGTCCCTCCCAATCCCAGATAATTCTGGGATTTGATGATTCCTGCCCTGCTCCTTTCCTGCCCACTTGGGGCAGTTTTCCCTGTGTTTTATGAGCTGTGTCCCCTGAGGCAGGTGGGGACTCCACGGCTGTGCTGAGCCCCTGCGGGGATCTCATTAATTTATTCATTTATTAATTTATTAATTAGATTGAAACAACAAGGTTGGGAATATTTTGCTTGAAAGTAAACTAGAAACTTTTTAGTAACCTAGAAAGTAAACTCCGAATTATTCCAGCTCTTTGTTGGGATCACCCTCCTGCTCCTGTTGGGATCCCACGCGCCGTGCCCGACTCCAGATGTGCTGATGCACAGCTGGACAAGCCCGGCCTCAGCCGGGATCAGCGCTGGGAATGAGGGATAAAGGATGGGGTGCTGGAGCAGAGGACGACACTGAATGAACCCTTTGTGGTGAATGCTGAGCCGGTTGCAGTTGCCAGGATCCCGGGAAGCGTTGGGAGCAGCGGGAATCCCGGCTCCTGGGATTTGCACCCAGTCAGTTCCGGGTGTTTCTGTGTGTGCTGGGCGCTGCGGCAGAGCCCGGAGCCCTCGGAGCAGGGAGGGGCTCCGGGGCTGGGATCGGGGGCTGGGGGGAATTGGGGCCGAATTCCCACCCTGCTCACTCGGGTTTGTCTCCCAGCCTTTGGGCTCGTGGTGCGGGTTGGTGTTTGAAGGATATTTTTGTTGGGATTTACCCAGCCAGCCACGTGCTCTCTGTTTTATCCCCGTTTCTGATTCATCTCCGGGCACAGGAAATGTGAACGCTGAACCTCGGTGTCCCGGTACCGCCAGCAGATCCTACAGAGCAAAACAGCCCGAAAGAATTGTCATAAAAACCTTTTATTGTGTGGTTCTGTCCGGGGCACCTGCACTGCCTGCTGCCACCTGGAGGGGCTGGAATTCGGGAAGGAACCCTGGGCCCATTTGGGATCATCCT